>NC_143013.1:259875395-260046228 GCF_055824585.1 Amblyomma mixtum
GCAATTAACTAAACTCATTCCCCCTTACTTGGAGCATCACTATACGATCCCTTTAATTGGTTGCATGGTTACTAACCAAAGTACAATTGGCCCCGTTTGAAATTCGCGCACTGTGACGTCACGACCATTTCGACCAATTGAAAAGCGTGACATTTCTGTCGACAACTCCTGCTTACAACGATGAGGCATTAAAGGCTTCCGCCTTAATATGATCCGGAGAGACACAAAAAAAAAGGAATGCAAGATAAAATGTATGCTGAAATATGCAATATATGCGAACGTAAGCTTAGGTATGTATGTTGGAAGAACGGAAAAGTCAGTTCTAATCAACCACTAGTTCAAGATAAGCGAGTTCAAAGTAATGAGAGTACTCTGTAATAGAATTTAAAACAGCAACCAGGGCACTACTGGCGGGATGCTGCATCCATCCGCTTTCCTCTTCCCTAGCTTGGTCTGATAGGTAAACCCAAGAGACCACAATCATGACCTCAACAAGGAGAATAAAGAATGAAATGCAAAGCATTCCAAAACATTAAATAAGCAAGCATAAGCTGAAATGTATCGCTCTAGCTCTCCTTGGTTCCCAAATAGACCGGAAACAAAAAGCAAACTTACTAGCCAAAAAATTACAGATTACAAAACTGAGAATGGAACAAAGTAGGCACTATAAGGGTAGACAGCGAAATAGTAATGGTTTTGACGAATCTGCCCATTCATAACAGGAAAGTTCAAAGATCCACTTTTGACAGCTTTTGCCAAGACTACATGCCTAAGGGATGAGCACGTGCTGCTCTTTGTACTCTGAGCATTCCACAGTGATTTACGCTGCCAAGCACATACAAACTAGACAAAGATATGCGACAAGTTTTGAACTTACAAAACGCATGAAACAGAAATATTTTTTTTTCCTTTTCAGAGTATAATTGTCTAAAACCATTCAGTAGCGTTGCATGAATTTTAGCAACACGCAGCAAGCTATGGAAAGAAGAATGATAGGTGTAACATTAAGAGATCGGAAGAGGGCGGAGTGGGTGAGGGAACAAACGCGGGTTAATGACATCCTAGTTGAAATCAAGAGGAAGAAGTGGGCTTGGGCAGGGCATGTAATGCAAAGGCAAGACAACCGCTGGTCCTTAAGGGTAACGGAGTGGATTCCAAGAGAAGGCAAGCATAGCAGGGGGCGGCAGGAAGTTAGGTGGGCGGATGAGATTAAGAAATTTGCGGGAATACGGTGGCCGCAACTGGCGAAGGACAGGGTTAATTGGAAAGACATGGGAGAGGCCTTTTCCCTGCAGTGGGCGCGGTCAGGCTGATGATGATGATGGTTTATAAGACTAAGAAAATGACACAAAATGACCAATTTACCTCAAAACTGCTGACTTTATTCAAAAGGCCAAATTTCTTGAAACATCAGCTGCGCTCAGCTAAGAATGAATGCCACAGAGCTGATTCAAATTAATATGCACACATAAATTCAAGCACCACACACACACCATTACTTTATGTTAGCAAACACAAGCTCTAACTGAATATCATTTCCATTTCAAAGAAACATTTATGCGTTTGACCACTGCCTTACGCAGCAACATTAGGTTCCTAACACTGTGCAAAAACTACCGCAGTGGTGCCGACTGCTACCCCAGCAATGCTCAGCAAACATCAAATTAACTAAAACAGCCTCAGCCATTAACTTGCAAATTACAGCCAGCCTGAGTAAATAACCTACTGTTGGATTATAATAAACCTTAAAGTTGCTCCTAAATTGCAGCTCTACAAAGAGGCAGGAAGTTCATCCTATAATACATGTTGTTCAAGACCGATACATTAATCAGCTGAGCAGACACTGCCATTTGACTCAGTGCATTTGATGAAGCAAGAAAAGAAAAGGTCATGTGCATTCCCAATGAAAGACGTCATACACAAAACAAAACAGGAAGTACAAAACAACTAGAAGGTGCCACTCTTGTTTTCCCTGTAATCTTAGTGACTTGTTCTCTCTTTTTCCTTTTTCACCCACTTCTCATTACTCGCGCCACACTTCCCCACAAAATAGGCTCAATGGCCCCATCTCGCACAACGTACCCGTGACCATGATCTTTAGCAAACATCTCGTGCTGAGGAAACTGTCGATGGAGGTCCTTGCGGATGTCGTCCACCCACCGAGGGTCACCTGGGTGCTTGTCCAGCTCCTAAACAGAAACAGAACAGAAAGCACAATGACGGCACTTGCCTTCTCCATACAAAGGACAGTGGAGCAGGTATGTCGCTTTTGCAACAACTTAGGCTGTCAAGCTTCAGCAACAATTGATTAAGTGATTGATGACTGATAGATTGTTACGTGCCAGAGAGACACACCATGGGCTATGAGGTGTGCTGCAGTGGAAGGCTCAGCATTAGGGGTGTGCGAATATTTGAAATTTTCGAATATAATTCGAATAGTATATTTTTAGTATTCGTATTCGATTCGAAAGCTAAGTATTCGTGTTGTTTCGAATATTCGATCCGACGCGAATATTCATACCCGGCCGAATATTCTATTGCGAGCACCGGCGTTCATTTCTGTCCGCAAGTCCTATCAAAAGAGACATAACAATATAGCAGCGCTCAGAGCAATGCGTATCGTTGGGCCATGCAGTAGCTGACTACGCTGGTGAGCTTCTTTGTGGCTATGCCTGCGAAGCTGGTATAGTCAGAGCTCTGCACGAAATACCTCGCAATACGTGCCAGTTCAGTGCCAAGTGGGAGGGCATTTTTGTGGCTGGAGAAGTCGCTTCAGCTAGAAGGGAACTAGCTATTTCTGCCTGACCGTGTGGAGCAGCCGGTTTTCCTTCGCGACAACCTTTTATGTTCATCCCATCAACGCGCTTTTGTACTTATGGCAAGCTAGCCTTAATCAATGCTGTGTACTAGCCATCTTCTCTGATATTTCCACTCTTCTATGAATAATGTTCGAGACTTTGATACTTTTTGTGCAGCCACACACATCTTTGGTGTTCATTTCATCACTGATAGTTGAACTGTGATGTTCTTGGGTGCTCAAATAATGTTTTGTAGTGGTTAAATGCGTCTGTCCTTGATTATTCGATATTCAATCCGATATTCGGAACCAAGTATTTGTATTCGATTCGTATTCGAAAAATTTGATACTCGCACACCCCTACTCAGCATTAATTTTTGACCACCTGAGGTTCTTCAATGGGCACTGAAATCTAACTGCACAGGCATTTCTGTGTTATGCCTCTGTTGAAATCTGGCTGCCACGGGTGGAGTCGAAACCCATGCCCTTAGCAAAATGCCACAGCTACTAAGCCAGTGCCGTAGGTGCTCAACAAAGCTACCAAAGCCAGACAAACCTGACCACTCAACATGAATGCTATAAGCCCTGTTACCTTACATTACCTAACTGTATTGTCAATGAACGTCGTTACTCTGAATTCCAGCAATCGTTAACAGCTTTCTCTGAAATATAACACAAGTTACTTTTGCTTTTCGTCTCTTTTTGGTGCTATGTTTCTCTTTCCTACAGCTGTACCAAGGGTGTACGTGTTCCCTTACATTTTTTTTAATCTGCTTCCTGCAACATTACAACTCTAATGCTGCTACAATTTTTTTGACGTTATCTTGATATTCTTCTGCACCTCCCCTCAGGAGTACCCTTTTTGAAGTGCTTAGGGCAAATAAATGACGGTGACACCCGCTTACCGCAAACTTCCCGGGATAGCTCTCCATCAGGAACCGACCCCCACACAGGTTCTGCCAGGCAGCACAGCGCATTGATGACGGGATGCCTTTCCGGCATCGCTCTCGCACCTGAAAATCGTCCTCACAGAGTCAAACACGCGTGCAAATATGTGGAGTCCTTCCGACCGCTCCTTTCCTTACGCTCAAGGACAAGCGACGATAATATTCAAAGCATTACTAACAGCACATGCAGCACCACCAAGGATATAAGCCACATGCATAGGAGGCGTGAGCTCAGCTGATCTGTTTCATATGAAACCTCACCAGTTGGCCCACAGAAATCATGAGCTGCACGTTGTGCAAGTCATGTTTCCAAAACTGTTTACTTACATAAAATTAGGTGAGTTGCACACTGAAAAATGAAGTCTGCATTGAAAATATGCTTATGCTTGGTTTTTGTTGCGCTAAGAACACAGCTACTACGAATGCACCTTTCGAAGGAGCATAGACAGCAAATTTTTGCTTGCGCGTTTTATTCCTTTTAGTGACGCACACGACATCGCCACTAAATAATTTATAATTTGATTTATTCTCGCGTGTTGTTTCAGTTTCAGTTTCACCAGCCTATGATGGTGGTGACGGCAAAGGTCTGTACAGATCAGTTGATGCATGAAAAACCTGTGATATAGTTGCTGCTTTGTCTCTCTAATTCACTACATTGTTTAAGCCAGCCTGCCTCAAGAGCTGGAATTAAATCGAATGATGAAGCAGCGATTATATAGCAGTTCTTGCATGTCTCGTGTGACCTATACTGAACTCTTCCGTCACTGCCATTGTTCGGCAGTTGCATCCAAACCAAAATCACATGACAGAAGAAATTCGGGAACAGTTTACAATAGCAGTAGAAGGCAAAATACCATATCACGATCAATGTGTACCCATTACAAACAAGAAAATATGCAACTAAGTCTTAATGTCTGTACTCCTCTGGGGTATGCAAACAATGTAACAATTCAGTCACACTTTAAAGGGAAGATGGGAACAACTCCATCCAATTACTCTTCTCGACAGAAAAAGACTCTCCGGCTCTATCTGGCTACACTGACGTTTGTCCAGCAGCAAGAGATGCATTTACAGGCGAGAAAATTCAGTTTAAAAATCTTTCCACCTCGCGGATTCAACCTCGTGATGACCTTACTGAAAAGGATGGGTTGCCATCGTTTTGGTGTGATTGGAGGTGATGCACAGCCTCTGTGCTATGCGCCCAAAATTCGGTGTCAACACAAGCATTTTGCTTGCGAAATCGGCCGAGTGATGGCGACTCTTGTATACTTTGTTTCTCAAGTCTTCTGTAGCTTATAAAAGCTCCGTTTCAACGAAAGCAAACTCTTTGTCGTTAGAATGCCACAGTCTGTCGTTACAGGCCAACTTCAATTCGCCGCCAGTGTTCCTTTTGGCTTGGCTCATTACTGCACACACTGATCATTACTGCACACACTCCACCTTGGGCGATTCCCCTAAACATTTGACCAACAGTGTTCCCACTTCGAGTTATTGATCAATTCGCTCTCGCCCTACCATAAGCTTGCCGTCCCGGTTAGCTCAATTGGTAGAGCGACTGCTCCGGTGTAGCGGTGGTCCCGGGTTCGAACCCCGGACCAGGACGAATTTTTCTTTAACTACGAAGCTTCTGAGAAAGCTGTATAGCTTTCCTTTGTAGCCGTATGGCTGCGCTCGGGTGGATGCCAATGAGTAATTACTCCTTTATTACTGATCAGTCAGCTGGCATCACTGTTACTGCATGTGCAAGCAAACAAAAAGCAGACGAGCTCACCTTCTTAAAGTGCTTTGTCATGTAACGCTCCCAGTTCTCTAGCATGTCTCTCCACTTCAGTTCACGCTTCCACTGGACTTTGAGTGGCACACGTCGCATCCTGCACGCAGCGTGCACAAAATCATTACGCTCAGCAGACACACCGTGCAAAGTACTGAGCTCTTTGTCATGAAAAGGCACCATGTTACACATGAACACGCAGAAAAAGAAGGAAAAACTGCCAGCTTCTTTGGCGTTCTATGAAGACCTCAGGAGCTGGATCCATTAGTGAAACTGTCGTAATGGGAATTAACCTACACGAGAGAAGTACACTGAGCACATGTAAGGTATGTGTTTAATCCAATGCTTCCTTCGACCCTGTTCACCAGTGCTGTCATCTTCTGTCCCGTATTATTACTCCGAGGCACCAAGCTTTCACATCAGTTCTGATCCTTCTACCCTTCTTCTTTCCTTCCTTCTTCCAGGGCTACCTGGATAACACTATACTGCACTTTCTTGTTCTTCTCATCTGCGCCCCTCTGGATAACACAGTATTCTGTCAATCTACACTGGACATATAATAAAATCCTAGTGGGCTGCCCAATAACCCCTGAGGCACAAATTATTATCTAAAGAGGAGAAGACGTTAAAATTTCTAGATTTTATTGAGGAGCTTGCCATGATTGCACATAAAAAAAATTTCCTTGCTCCCCCAAATGCTTAAATATGCAGTGTCTGTCACGACCTCATATCTCCACATCGTGACTCAACACATGCATCAGGGTGTCAATTATACTGCTTTTGAGTAATTGCTGTGATAAAAATTTGTTTTGTAAACAAGTGAACACATTCTAACCACTCTGAAGCACTCATTATTGCAAGCAAACAAAAATTGCACAGACAGGAGCTACTGCAAGACTCATAGACATCCATCTTAAAAATGAATTTTTGTATTCTTTTTGCATGCTTGGCTTCAAATGTTTCTGCAGATGACTTTGCACACTTTGGAACTTCACAGGCCACATTTCTGTACAATGCACCTTCATTACAGGGATCCAAAGTGTCCAGGATGAGGGCACAAATGCACACACAGTGCCTAAAAGGAGTAAATGCTTCGCATTTAAAAAAAAGAAAGTTTTCACACAATGCATTCTTGGAACACACTTTCTATATTTCATTACAGCACACTTTACAAGCATAAAAAAAAAAGGCATGGTAGGTGGCAACATAGGTCATGCAGCAGATTATATAAGATGCAAAAAAGCACCACTGACGCTTGGTTTCACTGCCTACACAGGGCACAAAAGTAGCAAAAGAATGCTCAGCTTGAATGAGCACATTTTTTTGGTTATTACTAAAACAAAAGCCTACGCAACATGCAATATGTGGTTTCTGAGAGCTTTCAGCGTCAAAATCTTCTTGGCCACATTTTATAAAACTTATTTCCAATTAGAAAAATGGCCAATCAAATTCAAAATAGACTATAATGAAATTCAATAAAATTTACATTTCTGCATTCAAGCCATCAATCTTAACACAAAAGAAAATCTGTCCACCAATGAGATTTAAACATCTCTCTTAGCAGTACACCCAACAAGAACAGATTTTACCACAGCAGATGTTTCCCTGGAATCTCCTACCAAAAAGAAAAATAGACACTCACATGAAAGGAACAAACATGAAGAAATGCCCAAAGACGGCCATTAAAACAGAAGTAATGAAAACATCTACAGTGCACTACTGCATCTCTGAATATCTATTACTTAGCAGATTTTGATTTCTTTCATCCGTTCTTAAAGCAAAGTTCATGATTTTATGTAAGAAAAAAAACATTTTTATACTATCGCGCTACTGTCATGCTCTTGCTGCACTTTTGCACTGCCTTCTTCATGCATCTGTGGTGCTCCCTATCAGATGTCATCACAAATGGGGCTGCAGCATAGCCACCCTAAACTGCCTATTCTTATTGTGCACCGCTGAAAAAGAAAGGATAAGACCGTGTGCTGTGTAACTGGTTCATTTAGGCTCTAAAGAAAGGCAGTAATCCTAAATTATCTAAACAATGTGGGATCTTTAAAACAAGCTGCTCTGGCAGCACTTCATCAAAGTGTTCACGTATCACCTTTGCACAAGTGTAGCGGTTCGGGCCAGTTACTAATTCACAGTAACAGAAACAGCATAATGCAGAGGATGAAGAAAAGAAGCGACAAACACGAGCACTGCGTTTTTCTTCGTCCTGTGTGTTCAGCCATTTTTTGTCTGTGTTACATGTCCCCGCATTCTGCACGGACACATCATCAAGTTCCCTTGAAAGCCCATGATCAAGACAAGCCAAAGAAATAATGGCACTCACACGCCAGGCTGCGTGTACTGAGACCCGCCCAGGAAGCCGTATTTGTCCGGGACGGCCTCGGAGAGGGCCTCCGAGCTGAGCGACCCGTTGCGCGGCCGGCAGCCCAGCTGGCTGGTGGCCACACTGTCCATGGTGATGTCGCTTCCTGCATCTTCATCCTCCTCTCCCCACTCGCTGCCCCAGCGGCCAGCGTCCTCCTCACCCAAGGGCCCACTGCTGGCCATGGACGACGGCACCACCTATCACCTCAGCCCCACACACCTGCACTCCGTCCGAGGAATAAAGCGGTCAGCATGGCATCCGCAAAGTTTCTGTGGCAAGAGAGTACTGAAAAAAGAGGCACTTGGAAACATTCTGTGGCCCATTTTTTTTAAGGCAAAACCCTTTAATGCTTCCTCGTTGTCGACAGAAGGTTGTCAGCAGAGGTGCCACGCTTTTCGGTTGGTCGAAATGGTTATGACGTCAGAGTAGGCGGATTCGCAGTAATGAGGTCACCCACGGATGCCTGACGCCCCCTTTTGGAGCAGACGACAGCTAATAAAATAGTTGTCGTCCGCTCCGACAGGGGGCGTAAGGCGTTCGTGGATGACCACATTACATACCTCATTACTGCAAACAGAGCCATGGACACAACCGAACTCATCGAAGCTGAGAGAGAGTCATGCTATAGAAGCAGTCAAAATCGGCAGTCAAAGTGTGTAGTTGTAATGTGTAGTCAAATAAAGCACTAGTACAGCACAAACAGCACAAACAGCCTCGCAGCCAATGCCAAACAGTGCGCCAGGAAAGGCTTGCAGCACTTTAGAGAGCCAAAGTTCCCCCTGAATTTTTTAAACTAAAACTGTGCATGTCATTCAAAACTGAAAATGAGCGGCACTCCCCCCCAGGCACCACAAGTTGCTATAGAGTGCTAGAAGCGAAACGGTTAGATGAAGTGGTTCATGGGCATTAAAGAACAAATCCAACGAACAAATATGAACCTCGCTGAGCAACTTGGGAAACTCTGTGTTGGGAGCAGTGAAAGGTGCAACAAATAATGTTGATGAGTAGTGAAGTTCAAACTTTAGATGTATTGAGTGAAACTGTACAGAATCTACACAGAAAGGGACTCCATCATCACCATCGTTTTGAAGTGAATGGCAGTAGCAGCCATTCACTTCAATCTGGGATCTGCACTCAAGAAACTGCATCGACATATCGCAGTTTACATAGTTTATGTGCAAAATCCACCAGTGATGGTGACAACTGTATTTTATTTAATGAAAGAAATATTAATGAAAGAAATGCAAAAATGCCTGTGTCATGAGATTTCTGTACACATTAAAAACTCTGGAGTGGCTGAAATTACTCCAGAGCCCTCTCCAATTATGTGCCTCATGGCTCAGTGTCATTACAGCATACCTAAATCCATTAACCACTTTTAATCAGCCAATACCCCTATAGACAGAATTGAACAAATAAATAGCAGTGCAAGGAGATGAGGACTAGACGAGACAACAAAGACGGCTGCTATTTATTTGTTCAAGACATGTACCAACACGCCCAATTTTCCACGTTAGACAGAATTGAGGTATGCACTGTAAAATTCCATTGTGTAATGCAAAAGTTGCATTGCATAACAAAGTATGGCTCTCGGCTACCCATTTAATGCTGAAAACTAACTCTTAGCCATGAAAAGGATAGCAATTTCTTTTTTTCCTTGTTTATGGTTCTTCCAAATCAATCACTAAGACAGATTTAGCTTACGCTCAATAAACCCCTAACCCGGGAAAGTCAAAGCTACCTGCTTTGCTCCTAGAATGTTCATTTGCAGGTGAGCATAGCGCTTCATGTGAACAGCACAAAATTTCATCCTCCCTGCACATACAGCCTTGTGCAGACACGACCCACAGAAGGCCGCACAATCAAAAATTAATTAGGACAATGAGAAGCACTGCTTGTCAAGTGCAATCAGATGTTGCTTTACATAACACGGCAATGCACAGTCATGAGTTAATTACCAGAAGACCAAGGAGGAAATGGACAGCAAAGCAAATTATTGAACAAGCCATTGCCAGGTGTAAAGTGGCGACAAAAAAAAAAAGATTTTAAATGGTAATTAAGATAAAGTGTAAAAACTACCAGACTAGATAGTGCTAAAGCATTTAAAAGGTGCACGCAAATGCAAAAGGATGTGACTAATTCCTTGTACTAATATCAAGCGAATCGTTACATATGTCCAAAGGTGAAAAACATCCTGCACATTATCAATATCAATAATCTTTATCAGATCCAGCCATCAGCCATTATCAGTACGGCAATGCATACATATGCCGTACTGATAAGCTAGATAAACGCTTTATTTTTTGCCACACAGTGACTCAATTGAGTGACTGGGGGCCTCTGTACGAGTTTAATGCTCATGTTCAGACTTTACACCTCGCAAGGACTGATCTCAAGAGGTGCTTGCGTTAACCATTTCAGGTGCCACTTTTTCCTTCCATCAAAAACACACATTTTCCCACTTAAAATTTAAACTGAGGCCTCAAGATGTACAACTTATTTGATTTCTGGGGCAGAATTTAAGAAGATAGTATTTTACAAGGATATGAAAAATACCGCACAAAGTGACATAATTGGTTAAAATAGCAAAATCGAAAGAATTGTCACGTAAATGCCCGAAGGACCATGGAGTCAATTTCTATTTAAGCATTCACATTACACTTAAAATTATGACAAAAAAGTTGACGATATTATTTTTATTTTTTTTGAGGTCCCAGAGCTCAAGGCTGTATCGGGACTTCCTATAAATGAATGTACAAACATTTGCCCAATAATATGGGAACAATGAACGCAGTCAAGAGAAAAAAAACCAGCAAACACAATATGGCTAATGAAGAAAGAGCAGGAAAAAAATTTGAGTTTTCATACGTGGCTGCTGCTATTAGAAAATAAAATACATGAAATTTTGTACAATTTGATAATGCTTCCGGGCAAATGTGAAATACTCAGGTGTGAAATATGAACAAACCGGTATACAAAATGAAAAACTTGTTTGGTAGTTGTGTTACGCTATTGTGATATTACGGATAATAGTTGGAGTTCGAAAAAAAGAAATCTGTCAACATAAAAACGGCGGACAACGCGATACTTCGCCCACTGTTTTGCGAAACATTATTTACTGTGTTCGTTACATGTAGTAAAAAACCAACTCATTTGCAACAAGATGGATCCTAAATTCATCTGAACAGCAAATTCTCTGAAAGGGACTCATTTGTGGCAAGACAGATCCTATATTCACCTGAAACAATAAAATCCCTGCAAAGTGCAGCACACACTGAGCAAAGAGCAAAAGCAGTGAGTTCGCTGTATACACAATAGTGAACAAAGTGCCTGAAAGGGTTAAGCAGCAGAAGTCGGTGCAGGGCTCATCTGCAAAGAAAAGCATCATTCAACCAGGTGTCATTGGGTGACATGAGCATCATCACCACATCACCCTTGATTTGACGACTCAATTTCTGAGTGTTTGGCATCCGATAATGCAGGTGGGGCTAGAACAACTGACAATCTTTTATGTGTGTGACTTTTGGAGCAATTTCTTGTTCAGATGAGCATGTCAAGGTAAAAGAGCACAAACATCAAAATTTAGCTGTGTGTTCTTTACTTATAATGATGCACAAAGCATCAGTAGACATAAATCACCCCGTGGAATTTACTTGCACCCAGTTAGTAATTTATAAACGATTTTATCTCTCAGGTTGTTTTTGGTTTCTGTTTCAACAGTCAAAAGATGGCGACACCATCTAAGTTGACTTAGAGTCACATGAGGCATAAAAAAAAAAACTGCGATATAACTGTTATTTCTCTGTTTTAATCCACTATAACTTTTACGCCAGCCTGCACCAGGAGATAGAATGACAAGGAATGAATACGGAGCTATAATAACGCAGTTCTCATGTTACCTGTTTAATACCCCTGTCACACGGCCAGTTTCAATGGCCATCGAGTCGAGGGCATTCGAGATTTTCGATCGCCATCGAACTCGAGGGAGTTGTGATGCTGCTACACGGCAAATCTCAATGGCCATTGAAATGGTTCTCGAGTCTTACACCAAGCTCGTGCGGCGCCACAATCGCTACGTTCTGTTTCGCGCAAATAAAAATATTTTTATGAAAAGTAAATGTTGAAATACACTTTTTTTTGCAGTCATAAGGCGCGTTTATACTTGTCACAAAAAACCAGTGAGCGAAGCAGTTTCGCTGGCCGCAAAAACTAGGACCTGTTCTCATCTGTTGACGCTGGGGCGAGGTGGAACCACCGCGCCGCTACTGTTTCTCACTTTTGCCCACCACGCTTTTGCGCTAATAGTTTATTGTTTGTATTATAGTTTGAGAGAATAATGTTTGTTCATGCTTATGTATCGTGCATGAAAGTGCACGTTGGGGCTGCTCAAAGCAGTGCTAGCAACATTGGGCAACGCTCGAAGGCCCTCGAAATCTCGATAGAGTTCCGGGCTGCTCCGTTGACTCGATAAACTATTGGGTCGATGGCCATTCAAACTGGCCGTGTAGCAGCGCTCGATCGCCTTTGAATCGATAGACTACCGGTTCGAGGGCCTTCGAAATGCCCGTGTGACAGGGGTATAACTAAGACATAGTAAAGACCATTTGGCTGTTGAAACCAAAACAGCATGACAGAAGAAATTTAATCATAAATTATATGCCAGGTGCAGGCAAATTCTACACAGTGGTGATTGTATAGTAATGTCACACACACTTTTCCAAAGAAGAAAACAGGCAACAAAAAAATTTGCTGTCTGTATTTCTTTGAGGTATCAAAATAACAGTTCAGTTCACACAGAGCTGCACCCAAAAGCACTAACCGCAAAGTTGCTCGCTTTTCCTATCAAGACTTCACTAGGTTTTTATGTATGTATTGCTTTGTCAGACATAACAGTCATTGTGAATGCAGCGAGCTACAGGCTTTCTACAGCAAGGGGAAATGAGCACAGATGGTGTGTCTACCATTCTCACTACAACTGAATGCCAACCAGCTAATCAGTGCAAGCTTCTGGGGATCTGTGCACGCAGGGATCAAATTCAAAACATGAGCCCAGTGCAGCTTCCCATTGCTTTGCATTTTAAGAATTGTTCCCCAAATAACTTTTATTAATACGGTTCTTGTTTTAAATCACTTTTGCACTGGTTTGTTTCTATGAAATATTACTGCTAGGCATTACTAAAGTGGCATTTAAAAATGCTTGCTAACTCCACAGAGGACCTCTGAGGTATGAAATAAGCAATACAGAGCTAATAGCTCTGCAGACACACACTGCCATGTACAGTTAAAGTTTCTGCGTCTATGCACAGCATCATACCCTCATTCAGCTGTATGGGCAGTAGCATTTCACTGGTGCTTAAAGGCAGAATAACAAGCTAAAAAGCTTCATAAATGACTCACACTAACACAAGATTTTTGGAAAACATCAAAGATGCAAAAGTATGTTAACCGATTATATAACACATAGCAAAACTTGAAAGTAAAACTCCCGTGCTGTACGTCAGACAAGAGTTCCTTAGCTTCAGAAAAAAAATTACAATAATCAGGTGGTTTCTCGCGATAAAACTTTTTTAAAGCTGGGAGCCTCCAAATGGTCTTAGCAGCGAACGCCACAAAAACACAATTTTCCTCCAAACGCAAACAGTGCTACGAGGAAAACTGAGCCCACAGTGCAGCTGTTTATTTCCGGTTCACGTGTAGGCATGCGATGCTTTTTGACTTAGGGAGCCTATTGCCAACACATGGTCAACAACGTTAACTTCATCAAGCAAAAACCTACGACACAGCGAAAAGAGGTATAAGAACGAATGACCGCGCTTCCATCCTCAACGACGCAGCATTTGTGATGTCCGTATATGTTTCACGTAGTACAAGCAGTAATACACCATGAACCTCTCATGCTATTCAACACCTGCGATATGCGTCAGCCGGAAATGTTGCAGCCTAGGTTAACATGAAATACGACCGAGCACCTGCGCGCCTCCCTTCAGGGCGTAAGTTCCGTTAGATGTCGCGCGTTCACAACGCGCGGATGCCCTTTAAGTGACTTATCAACAATGGTAACGGCTATCTCTTCTTCCCGATCGAACAGTTATTGCACAAGCGGGACCCCCGTTCGCGTCGTGAGCTCGCACGGCCCATGCGCCCTTCCGAAAGTGCTCACCGGCGATGGCGAGCCGTAGTTTCATTTTGGATCAACTAGAGCAGAACGCTCGCAGGGAAAGTTTGGCGTCCATTCGAGCACAACACCCATAAAGCCAAAATCGCCGCACAATTGCCGCACTATGTCATGAAGACAAAACAAAGCAGAGGCCGTCATGACCGATTACTTCCTCGACACTTTCGAGTCAACTTAAATACACGCCAGTAGGCTTCTAAAAAAGAACAAAAAAAAAAACAGAAAAGCTTATTTCGCATTCGCTTTTGACTCCGAAAGGAGCTGACACAGCTGCTTGAGGAGGCGCCGTGACACCTCCCTAAAAGCAGATCAGGTGTCCGGGACGGCAAGCCTAGGTGTCGCGAACTGCCAACGTGCATTGCGATGTCAGATTGAATAAACTAGTGACACCGTTATGAAGCAAAGCGCTTGAGCAACATCGGCGAGTGGAAGGCGGCGTGTTCTAAACATCACGACAACTGCTGGTATAAAGACCAAACGATTCTGCGAGCCTTTTCGCTACGCTGATCGCACTCACCCACTCATGAACAATATGCTTCGCCAACGCTGCCCCCAAAAAAACGTGTCCGGAAACAAGGTTCACAGTTAACTGCGGCATCCTGTACTGCGGACGGGCTGGCGTTGTTTGTTGTTCAAAAGCGGCACTTGTAAGCAGAACACTGTCTTTAACACGGTACTTACATATTCAGGCTGCTGTAGCTTCTACACGAGCATACGTTGAGGTGTGCAATGACTAATTAAGCAAAACAATACTTCCGCGAACTACTCCGGACGGACAAATAAGCACGGATGATCTACTTAAGCAGAAAACAAAAAACGACAACAAACGACGAAGCGCGATGCGCTGGCGATTAAAATGTGGGCGGGGTGAGAGTTTCAGTATGGTTTCAGTGACAGTTCTGCACACATGTATGAGAAATAAAAACATAAAAAATGCAACTTTTATACTTAATACCAAGTGATATTCTCAAAAAACCATGTACAAGCTTTCAAGTCAGGTAGTTCTTGCGTTCTTTTTTTAATGGCGCCAAGTTTGAAACTCTGAACGCAAGCCACAACTTCATGGAGGAAGAAAAAATTTTGCTTCCTCCAAGCACAACTTTATTGCCACAAAAAGGTACTGGGGCAAGTCCACGGAGGCCTACAGTCGGGGGCGACCTCTTGAAGTTGCGTGATGAGGGCCAGCTGCGTTGTATTTCTTGCACTGACCAAGAGCTCATCCCATTCCTCCGCCGAGGGAGCTGGCATGCGTATCGTCAGAGGGGGTTTGCTAGCGCATTCCAATAATATATGGTATGGTCTTAGGTAGCGTGGGTCCCGTCACCGCTGTGTGGGCATGCAGAGTCGTACTCGCCGTTGATAATCGGTAGAGGCTAAGAGAGGTCTTTGTTTGTAGGCGTCTGAGTGTCGTGGCTTGTGCCCTGTCCAGGTCGGAGTGAGGGGCGGAGTACGTGCATCTTAGCACGCGATAAAATTTATAATCTCCGCGTACAAGCGAGGCGCCTCTGCGGGCGCGTTCGTTCCCGAGATGTCTTCCGACCTCCGGTTGGTTAAAAATTGGGCTAGACGGTCGACCCCTCGTTTCGGGAACCGGATCTCATATACGAGATTGACGTTGTGATCGAGAGTTCGGTTGCGCAGAATTCGCATTGGGAGCGCTCTTACCGAGTTTCTGGCGAAATTTGAACGGCGTTCTTAGAGTCGCTTAGGATAGTTGTGGTGCGGGGATCTGTGATGGCCAGTGCGATAGCCACTTCTTCTGCCTCGCGTATAGAGCTAGCGTGAAAGGTTGTAAGGTTGACTTTGGAGTGGCCGTACATGCCACGTATATGTGGCATATGTGTGGCCTTTGATGTGTTGAGCTGCGTCCACGTGCACTGCTCGTGGTTCGTTCTCGTATATGTTTCTCAAGGGCCTGCGCCGTTGCCTTTTCCTGCGGGCGTCGTGTCTGCCTGGCAGCATATGCATGTTCTTGCTACTGGTTTAACATAGCCTGCTAGTAATGTCGGCCGATAAATGCGATGTTGCACACACCTCTTTAACGAGGTAGTGTGGAGTTTGTCGAGAATTACGCGTTCCGCAACGGTGCGCGACAAGCGGGTGTCGTCTTTATGTGCTTTGATTAGCTCAGCGAGCGTGTTAAAAATTCCCAACTGCAGCAGTCGGTCTGAGTCGGCGCATGCCGGCAGGCCAAGGGCCGCCTTATGCTGTTCTAATTATCTTCGACCCTGCGACGCAGATGATAGTACGGGCAGGCGTACGTAATTCTACTTATCATGAAGGACTGCATGATCCTGTACAGGTCGGCTTCTCTCATGCCCCTGCGACAGGTTGTAATGCGACTCACCAGCCCGCCTATCTGGTGCGCGTAGCCAGCATATCGCTTCCGTGTTGTGGGTATTATTCTGAATCAACATGTCAAGAACACTGATCGGGGCTACCAGGAGTCGGATGGTTGCTAATGTGCAAATCGATGGGTTCCCGTGGGTCGAATTTGCCTGTGAGGCTTGTTTGTTCCTAATAACTAAGAGTTCCAGCTCAGCCGGTGAACGCGCAAGGCCGTTCCCCTGCACGAAAGTGTGTACCGTGTCGATAGCTCGTTGTAATGACTCTGCAGTCTCTCCATCGGATCAGAAGCAAGCCACATGATCAACCAGACCAACCGTGAAGGAGTTTGACTCGCACGCTTTGTGTCCTCAAGTCGCTGTCGTAGTGAACATTCACTAAGTTTAAAATTTATTGAGCAACAAAGCTGTGGTGTAATTAGCCAGAACAAAGTGAAATTGTTGCTTCCTTGGAATTGCAGCTCGACTGTAAAATAGCTCTTTTTTTCTTTTGTTTTTCACAGGAGGAGTTTTGGTAATCAAACCCCATCCGTCGCGCAATATATCGCTACGGCCAGCGTGAGAGTATTGCTCAATATCGAAAACTATACGTCAATTGGTTTCTACGGGTATACACGGATGGACCTGCATGCGCATACGTTACTCGGAGAATGGCAGGATCAAGGTTTCAAGTGCCTTCTCAAGATAGGAGCGCAGTCCTTTTTGCAGATGTCGTCTTCAGCTCCTCTTACAAGCACCCGAAAGCATGTCAAGGCTTATTTAGGCTCCAGGTGGGAGGATATAGTTTTACCCCTTGTCTAGATGAATGGCCGTTCTTGATAAGTGCGGCACTCGCTTGGCTCGAAGCCGCAGCAAAGCTAAGGTAATCTGCAGCAACACCTTGAAGGTGTTTCGCCTTGTCATGTGTAATCGGAGATGTGAGGCTGATAATCGCACCGAGCACCGCAACAAATGTGTACTATCTTTATTTTCTGAGCTCACTTGATGATAAGGACAAGGTGAATGATTCAGACCACTCGAATCACTCCCACCACTCGTCAGTCTTCCTGTCGCAGGTTTCAAGATAACGTGTTCGGCTCACTCGCACGACTGTCTTGGCTGTCTGCTGGGACATGTGCTTACGGCATTATCTTTGAGGCTCCTTTAGACAAGCGCCATGCAATGGTAACCGTATCTGTCTTGAAAGGGACGTTAATTACCCCGGGCCCTCCTCAGGAATTCACATTCAAACACAGCGGGATCGCAAATGAATGTAAGGAAACATAAGTTCTATTAAAACGACAGCTACGGTGCATACTTGTGATATATTTTATTTTCAGGATTTAAATTTTAGTATGATACACCTTAAAAGCAGCAGTTGCTAACTCTGGGCCGCGGCGTCCTGTATTACTGCGCTGGCCAACCGCAACAGTAAACGAAATCAGCTTTTTAATGTTTGACTATATCAAATAATTCATGTATCAAAATTCTAGAGCTCAGTTTTTTTTTTTTTTTTGCGCGGAGGCTGAATGTGGGCGGAGCTTCACTGCAGATTTAAAGGGGCCCTGAAAAGGGCGTTCGAGGTTGCCTATGATACTCTTGCATTATCACAGGCCACCGGGTACTCCTACCGCGTACTAGACCTCGAAAGCGAACCGATAATTTACAATATAATTTTAAAAATTCACGCTTGCGCGCCTCGCGGCGACCTGCAGTACCGAGCTTTCGCACGAATCCGCGCGCAGCACGTCATGCCACGCTCTTTACGTCACCAGCGAAGGAATGCCATTGCCGTGACGCCTCTTTCTGACGTCACGCAGCTCCCATGGCCGCAGCTCCCATGGACCCTGACCACACCGTGACCCTGACTGACATCGCACACATGGGCCTCTAGAATTTCGCCTCCATCGAAATTCGACTGCCGCGGCCCTGATCGAACCCGCGTCTTGCGGGTCCGAAGCCGAGCGCCATAATCACTGAGCCACCGCGGTGGGACTGCTGGAAGCACTGCCTAAACCTTCACAACGCTTAGGCTATTATTAATGCACTAGCATTATACGGGTCTGTGCAAGCGGAAGTGGTAACTGCCTATCTGTCAGTAGCCAGTGCAAGGTCTACGAACTTAGTATTGCCACAGAAATAAACGAATCGGTTGCACTCGTGCTCATGAGGTGGCGGCAACGGCGGCGCAGGCAGACACTAGACACCTTTAGCATACAGTGTACCGTATTAACGTAACCGTTACCGGAGTACCGGGAGCCCGCCCACCGCCGCTGAGCACGCGCCGATTGGTCCCGATGCTGCAGGCGCGCGCGTAGCTGCCGGGTACATGGCGCCATCTGGCAACATCAAAGAGGTTTGCGCATGCTCATTGGCTGCGCGCGGGCTCCCGGTACTCCGGTACCGGTAACACGGTATGCTAAAGGTGTCTACTAATACCGACTGCGCAGTCTAGATGATGCGAGAGGGGATCATCCCCTCCCCCTAATGAACCCCTCCCTCCTTCCCAGATTATCCTTATTCTGGGAACTGATAGTGTCAGGGTCACGAGGACCCTTTAACCCAACTGTAGAGAGCTGACCAGCTTGCTCCCAGAAGGAAAGTCGAGGCACGACCTGCCAGACGATCCGAGCCGGCCAAGCCAGCGAGTTCTAGAAGTGCGCGTCGCCGCTGCCACCGCGTACAATGAGCATGTAGCCGCCACTATCTTGTAAGCAGTCTACGTGTGGTTTACCCGTCTGACAGTGGATGACACTGCCGAGGCATGACCCGCCAGGCACTGCTTCCATGGTCGAGTAGGCAACCAGATTTTTGGTAGCAATCAATAGTCTTAACAGGATGACACCTCAGATGTAACGGTATTTCTTACGTTAACATTTGATATAACAAACTTTCGCGAGTTAACGTCGGATAAAACGGACTTCTGTGTTAACCTCGGACATAACTAACTCGTGTGTTACTTCAGATATAATGAGCTTCAGTGTGTCAACCTCGGAAATAACAAACGTTTGGCTGCTAACGCATTCGGTCCAACGAGGATCAGCTGAAAGATTTTTTCAAAGAGAACTAGTCAGTTATAACTCGTCGGGAAATGCACTGGATGCTGCTCGCTTAAATCCAGTCATGTTTTAGTGCTGCATAAAGCTCAGAAGGTCGATCGCAACCTCACAATCTCCCTGCGGAAAGAAAACCAGCGCCAAGTTTTCAGCAGTGCACGGTACCCTGTCGGTCTCTGCGAGAAAGTCCGAAACGAGTGAGCACACACACCAACACCAAATTCCAGACTTCAACTAAAAAAAAAGTTTATTCGAAATGAGTTTTTCCGCGTGGAGGAGAGGGATGGGGAGACTATGAGAACAGCCAAAGAGTCGCGGGGGAGAAAGTTATCGCGAGCGGCAACATCAAAGCACACAAACGACAGAAGTAGAGAGAGAGAGCAAGATGGAGGGCAGCAGCGCAGGAACTGGCCACCAACCGCACACTGCCCTTGAGCTCTTTCAGTACCAGTTGCCGAACTACTGGCAGCCTTTGTATACGGAAAAAAACAACAAAAACAATGTGCCTATTGGTCCGAAATTCGGAGTTTACGAATCGTGCCATCCCTTCTGGGCAGAACTATTCTGAGCTGCCTGAAAAAAAATAAAAAATGGCATGGCAGAACGCTGCCAACAGTCGCTTTAGGTGACACATAAGCGGCGCGTTTATCTGTTACCGGTCGCAGGTACACAGCGGCACCTGGAACGCAGTTCGACAACTGGTACGGTTAATGAGCTTGGACCAAGCAGCCTCGACAAAGGAGGCGGGCCTCCAGTGAGGCAAGGCGTGCGGGCAAGCGGCCAGCTCCCGGCGGGTTGTAGGAGTGCGGCAGCCAAACCAAAGCAGTCACCGATATCGGCAGCAGCAGCCGCTTCGTAACAGGGCACGCACCGCGATGACACGCAACTGGTGGCAACCTTTGAGAGTCCACCGATGGCGGCAAATTTCGCAGAAAGCGTGCGCTCAAGCGCTGCCGCTATGACATGGCGTACTCGTGCCCGAGAAACAAACAGGCCTTCCCTCCTCTGCCACGCCGCAGTCTGGGACCAATTGGGAGGACGACGTCCTGTGAAGGGAAGCTGCGGTACCTCCAGTCATTGGGGAGTAATGCGGCTTGTGTACAGGGTCGCTTCGGTGCAAGCAGGTTGCCAATTCATGTTCACAGAGTAGACAACTGCTAACTTAAAGCGAGAGAACCTAGAATTTTCGTTTTTAAGTTATGACGTATTACGACAGTGGCACAGTTTTCAATATGGGAAGTCCAGATAATGCTGTAAAATGATCTCAGTTTACTTTGACACATTAGAGCCGTGCCTGTGCTACGAGGCTCAATAAAATTGCAAGTTCCAGTCACAACAAAAGCATTTCTTTCTGGCTCCTTGCACTGTGTTATATTGTGTATGTCCCATTGACATGCTCACTTATGCTCTGCATGTATTCGTACTAGATTGCCAGAGAAGAGTCAAACGCTTTTTGAGGTGGCCTTAAAATCATTCGAGTGAATTCAAATGCGAAACTTGAGAGAAATGTCTTTTTTTTTTTTTCTGTTCCCAGACTGCGACAGTGCAGGAGTACGAAGATGGCAGGACGCAGGCAAAATAAGGGGGGGGGGGGTCACCAAGATGGGAAAAGTGCAATGGAAACATCGTTCGAAGGAAGAGAAGGCGGCAAGGCAGCAAAACCAAATTCCTGTTCTCGTTTCACCCACTCTCGTCCATTATTTTTTTTTTTTCTCAAAACACTCCTCTACTCTTGTGTAAAGAATGGGCAAGGAAAAAGGTCCAGAGTAATAACGAGATTCGATCACACATTGACATGCACCAACGCACCGGGGTCACAGGTTTCTTTTTTGCACGCACCATTACTTTGAAAAACTCCTCCTTTCATCATACACGTGTACACAGAACAGACTCTCCATCACAAAAACAGAGCGTTCCCGAAAAAGATATGATGTAGGCGGCAGAGAGAAAGAGATAATGCAATGCTGGAGAGAAAGCCGCGCTCAGAAAGCCTAAAAGAGGCGACGATTACGCAGAAGAACGAGAGACAGGCTCACACGGCACACAGGTTGCAAGAAGCAAGTAGAAGAATGGTGGCGGCTAGGCCGCCCTGCACGAGTCACAAAAAGAATCGCTCTCTTTTGAGAAGGAGCGAAAGGTAGGAAAGAGAGAACGCCTCTTCTTTTTGTTTAATTTGCAAAACCAAGAAAGCAGAAAAAGTACGTTCTCCCTTTATGCGAACTTCGTTTTTCAGCTCCATTTGGTTTTTTTTTTTTTTTCATCACAGTCTTCTTCTTGCTTAGTGGCGGGCCATTCGAGAACACCTGCCTTTGTTGTTTGTTTCTGACAATAGCATTGCATATTTCCCACACACATACAGACACGCACACACACACACTGTTGGGCCACAGGCGGCAGACTCTTGCATTGCTCGACCATGAGCCGCGCGCCGCACCATGCGCACTTTCTACACGAGATGTTCAAAAATCGACACACATCTGCGATGTTGCATCCTTACCACCTACTATTTGCTACACCAACACACACTCAGTGCACGACAAGAGCGCAATATGTTACCTACATCGCTAACCAACACGTCTATGCACAGTCCAATAAAAATGAAATATCTCTTAAACAACCATTCTATTTTTTATCCGGTGGGCTTCGTACAACAAACAAAACGAGCGTTTGGAAAGACTGAAGAAAGAAAGGTACTTGCAAGAACTAAAGCATTTGCATTAGTAGACAGACAAAGCCTTGGCAGAACTACATAGCCACAACTGTTCCGCAAAAAAAAAAGAAAAAAAAAATTCTCTATGCGCTAACCTCCAAAAAGAAGGTGTCAATTGATAAAGCAGTTTTAGCACAACATTCAGCGCATGAGTGGCCAGTTTCCGTTCAGACCTACCGCTCGACATCAACTAACTGATCACTTTCTGTGTTGGCACATTTGTTGATAGCAGTAGGCGGGCTTGTACGCGGGGCTGGCCTTCTTGCAAAGCTCTCCGACAGCTGTGCAATGCATGCCATTAAAATAAGAAGAAAAAAAGAGCACAAATTTTCAGAAGCCAAGAGCTACAAGCATATAGTAAACACTCGTTGACGCACTTGTCATTCATTCTATCCACTCTCAGCACAACAGGCTCAGACAAGACAAAAATGCATCAGTGTTCATGTTTTGTCTGCAGACTGTCCAGTCAGCCACCACGGGTACATACCGAACGTAAGAGATCAAAAATGGGTGCATACCCAGGGAAAACATAATGTAAAAAAAAGAAGAAAAATAATAATAAAGCATGGGAGACAAAGAAGAGGAGGGCGATCCACAAGGACCGGCGGAGAATCAACGCATCGTCACAAGACTAGATTGCAAAGTCTCTCCTCCTTCGAGACGCACCTTTCTACCACCTATACCCTGCATAGTGTCATTCAAAAAGGCGGCGGGCAAAGAAAACAGCTCAACACGGCCACTCACAATGATTGACTGAGCAGCCTGACAAAGTTGGGAGCTCTTGAGCCAAGTTGGGGGAAGAAAAAAAACAAACTCTCTCCAGAAAAGAGGGGTTGGTGGAAGGAAAAAGAAGCTTCACTGGAATGAATCACGAGCAGCCCATTTCTCTTCTTTTCTTTTTCACAGAACACAATATAGCTGGCGACTAGCGAGGCAAGGCGCCTTGCTGCTTCGAGGCAATACTAACTTGTACATCGCCCAGTGCATTGAAAAAAAAAAAAGAAACGCCTGCAGGGCTGCTGCGGCTATCACAGAACATGGCTCGATAGGAACTGCCGAACCAAGAAGAAAAGAGAGGGTCAACTCTTGT
The DNA here is from genome assembly GCF_055824585.1 of Amblyomma mixtum. Lineage (NCBI taxonomy): Eukaryota > Metazoa > Arthropoda > Arachnida > Ixodida > Ixodidae > Amblyomma > Amblyomma mixtum. The sequence continues at coordinate 259,898,640 of NC_143013.1, forward strand.
TGCGTCGCTCTTTTTTTTTTTTTCCCTAGACACCTCACAAACTTACTATATATATATAAAAAAAAACATCCTCTGAAATCATTACTGCATACCACACGGTAAAACAAGGAAGCATGTGCCAGAAGGAAACGTAAGAAAAGACACATATGGTAAAGGTTTTGAGAGCAAAGAAGAAAAAGGGGAAATCATTTTGCCTCAAGGTAATTTTGATTTTACTAAGTCACCAACTCACGTAGACAACATAAAACTGATGTGTCACCAACCACTACCAAAGCAAAACTTCCCGTGAACCTTTGTAAACCAAGTAAGAAGTGAAAGATCTGCCAAATAAGTTTCACACGAAGTTTTCCAAATGAAGTTCAGAAGTTAAAACACCTTAGGTACCTCAGTGGTTGAAGCTCATGAAAAGTGCAATACCTTAAAGTTAGTGTCATTAGCAGCAGAAAAAAAGTCAGTTATCACCGGTTCATGAAAGTCTTCTACCTGTTCCAGCACTAGCAGAACTTAGTCCCAAACTAGCAACAAGCACAAACAGGAGAAAGCGCTGCTTGCATTTTTCTTGCTATTTTATCTCTGACTTGGTAGACTCTGTGAAAGGAACGAATGGGTAAAGAAACTGAATCCAACTCCGTGGTGACTGTTGCACATCACTCCGCAGACCACAACGACTTCTACAAGAGACAACGAGAGACGCCTACTGACAGTACGTTTCATTTTTTGTTTCGTTTTCCTTCTTTGAGAAGACCACCGGGCCGGACAAGGGTAACGCGTGCTGCGAAGGCAGCGGTCCCCCTACAAACGTTTCCGACAGACAACACACCTTCGGAAAAGAGAAGACAGTCACGCTGAGAAGGAAAGATAGCTGAAAAAAAACCAATGGAAGAAGCCTAGTCTTACTAGGACGTCCACCCAACAACCACATTAACGTCAAGAAAAGAAACAGAAGGAAAATGTAACCGGCAAAAAAAAGAACTGTGTGTATATGAAAGACAAAGAACGAACACTCTTGACACAATGCTTCGTCGCGGCGCGAACTCACAGTTCACACCTTTCTTCCAGCCACCTCTCCACTCCTTCTTTCCTCGTTTCCCCGCCCATCTGTCCTGCACAGTTGCTGGACCTCTGTGTCCCCAAATACGTATACAAAGAGTCCATTGCTTTCCTCCCATGGCGGCAGCGAGAGAGGAAGGCGACACATCATCACTCGGGGCTTCCCCGGCTCGTGACCGCACAGTCCAAAAGCGGGAGACGCACGGCACCACCAAAACACCACATCATGGTCCAGTCACTCGGGTTGGTGACAACAACGCACACATCTGTTGTCGCACTGTGGGGTGCGGCAGGAACATGTCCGGCAGGCATATTATACACACCATGCACTGCTGCTGAACGCATCACACCACCACCACCGGGAGCTGCCACACAGGCAGGTATTGCATCTCATTGACTTGCGGAGCTCTCCCACACCACCACGAATGCATTTTCTCCTCTAAGCTAGTGCTCTCCTTACCCTTGCATCTCATTTTCGGAAAAGGGAGAAAGGCGGAAATTGGGGAAGCGGGAAAAAAAAAAAGAGACTGCTGTGTGCTTGTTAAAAACTCTGGCAACAGTGTCGGTCACACCACTACCACCTTCCCTCGTGATGAGACCTTAGCATAGCGTGCTTGGCGAAATCGCCGACTTGGACTGCCCGTTCTATAAATGTGCCTCACCCTAATACAGCACGCCTCTTTTATGTTTCTCAGCAAACGCTGCACAAATACCACAATGACCCCACACACAGAGAAAAAATCACGACAGGGCCTTTCAGTGCTCTTCGTGTCACACGTGGGGAAAAAAAAAAAGGAAAAAGCGCCACCACAGTGCAGCCGGGCACTGCACACAAACATGCGAGCCCACGATAAAAACTCGTAAACCAAGGGATTAACTATAACACGGTGAGGAAACAGTGTGGTAAGCATAAACAAACAGACAGTGAAAGAGAGAGAGGGGGAGAATTTTCAATGAGTCTGTGATTATGTGTGACCAAGAGATCTCCAGAAGTCAGCAAGCATGCGGAGATTAAGAGCAAGTGCAGAAAACGTTCGCACGTCGTGTTCAATCGAAGTCGCTGGTGGTTAGGGACGACAAAACTGCCGGGCGCCGCCTGTCGGGGAGGACCCATTTGATGGTGACAATGAGGACTCTGCATGCTTTGCCGAGACACGAAATGCACAGACCCATTGAAAGTTCATCCCTTTACAACTGAAACACATGACATAAAAAAAAAAAAGACTGCGCATCAACAGCTTGAAAGTTGCTTCAACAAACCTGGCGAGCGACGTGCACAGTCCACTCTCGAGCATTCGGGGCAACTGTAAGGTGCGACTGGATCATCCGACAGGCAGCGCAGCTGACGACTTCGCTTGAAGTAACCGAGAGGACACACATCAGTATAAGTTCGTGCGTGTTTTCTACACTTTGCATCATCCTCATCTCACAACCTTTTGTGAGCGTTTGTTTTGTTTGTATCTCCGTCGCAGCCCAGCAAGAGAGTTTCGTGTGCCACGTGCTCCCACGGCGCAAGCGCAAATGGGCGGAAAACAACTTTCGAAAAACGGAGCCACCAACTGTCCTTGACTTTTGTACTGTTCTTGCGTTACGCTCCTCCGCCGAGCGCTAAGAACCGGAAACCAACGGACAAAAATGTTGAAGAAAGGCGACAAAAAAGAAAAAAAAAAAAGACGACAGCTTCGCTGGGCTAGCCCACCGCGCGCCCAGCAGGGTAGCACAACCAAACCATTTCAAAGGACGTCGCTGTCCACCTTCCGTATCACGTGACATCACAGAGGAAGGAGACAACGCACAAGTGCAAAAGCATGGGCAAGAGAGGAGGAAAGGTGCTTACAAAAGGTGCCACAATGCGAGAAAAAGTCCATGCAATTCAAAACCAGCTGCTGCTCGTGCATGTCACAGCAGACTTTCCGTACACACACACACACAAAAATGGTGTATCGACGGATGGAGCTCAAACTACAGCCTTTTACGCAATGAAGCTTAGTCATTTTCTTGTCTTGGCTAAACCGCTAAACGCCAATTCCGGCCGCCTAAACTACAACCCCCCCCCCCCCCAACCCCCTCCCAACGCCAACACAATTACGGCAACAGCAATGCTGAGCTACCACGCGAAAATTGGACAAGCTAAAAAGTGCTTCTTGGTATATCCTCAACTAGCGAGACCCAGAGCTCTCATCAAGTGTCAGCTGCTGTGTGAAATGCACTGTTTCATCAGAGACTGTTAAATGCCTATTACAGGGGCTTGGCCATTCAGCAGAATTTCTTTTTTCGATGTCAGTCAAATCACTGCACATTTACACTGAGTACATAAACATTATAGCTTTTCTTTTTTTGCAATTTAACTTCCTGTATTAGATGGCAAGTTGCAAAATAAATTTTCAGTAAACTGTCTGAACAACAGTGACGTTGCATTACACTTATCCTAAACCATATGTAAAATGTAGAGTTTGCTTAAACCCAGCCACCATGTGAATTTAATGGCCGAATTTTTAATTTTTTTTAAATTAGAAAGTGCACTGTTGACAAATCTACCAGAAATCCTCGTGCTTAGGGCTGCCAATTTTATTGAGCAGAGTTATAACTAAACCTCTAGAGAAACTTTTTTTGATTTGAGAGAATTACTGCACAAATCCCCATAAGCCTCCATGAAAATTCCGACTGAAAGAAAAAACAAAAAAAGGTTTCACTTAAAAGGCAACTCTCTGGGATTTTTGAACATTTTGAGTTCATGAACACGCATTTCGTACAGACCCCTCTGTTTTTTATAACAAACCGTTTGGAAAAAAAACAAAGAAAATCAAAACCAAATCTTGGCTGCCTGGGCAGGGGCAGTGCCTCATGTGATGTAATGATGATTAAGTGAGAAATTTTTGCACACCAGTTCAACGAGTGAAAGGGCAACTAGAACGATGAAATGTCTAAACTGGCCAAATACAAGCCTGAAAATTTTCGTTCATGGAACTGCAACCAGGTATCAATGTGAGGATAACAACGTTGTGGCATCCAAAACGCAGTATTGTTCTCAGAAGTAAACTGAAATGAGCTTGGAAAAAAAAAAGCTAACTTTAACATCGATTTGCTCAGAAATGAAGTGCCACATGGCAGCAAGAAATCATAGAAAAAAAAAAACAGGCCAAACAGGAGAATACATACTAATGGTCTTATTAAAATACGCGAACCTCGATAAACCACCAAAGTTGCCCTTCAAATGGGAAGTCAATCATGAATCTGTGCTCCTGGTTTCAATTTCACAACAGAGCCTTTTACGATATTTACTCGATTCCAACACGCCATTGATTGAAACGCACACCTGTTTTCAAGATCACAATAAGAAAAAAGTGCTGCGACTTTGATTTTAACGCGCACCAGATTTTCATGTTTCGATAAAGAAATATGCACGTGACGCCGCCAGTTTCCTGTGTACAAAAATCGCCTTATTTTAAAGCATTAGCTTCTCTAAGCTCGTTCCTTTGCGCCCTCGTCGCTGTCCGCAGTGCAGACCTTGGCAGCGCGCCACTATGTTGCGCTCCGATGACATCATGGCGGGGTCCAGCGACCTGGCAGAGTGCCAAAACACGTGCGCCCTGGACGGGAGCATCAGCCACGGCAATTGCGTGCTCGGTACAGGGTTGCCCGGCTGTGCCAGTGTGCGCTTGGAAGCCTTTGCACCACGCAAGGTCATGTTTTTTTTTTTTTAACCCCGGTGTGGTAGCGAACTCAGCGCATCTCCGCAACCAATGTTTCCATGTTTGCTAAGTCCAGGTCCGCGCCTTTCTGACGGAACACCTAAGATGCTCACAAGGCCTCTCGGCGTCTAACACAGCGGTATGAGATACTGATAATATAGATGCATGCGCAGGAAGTACCAAGCCGGCATTTTTGTTATGCCCATCACAATAGGGTGCTGCTGGCGTAGTTTAGTTTTTGTACTCTATTCTAACGCGCATGTCATTTTTTGGCGTTTTTTTTTCGGAAAAAAAAAAGGTGCATGCTGGAATCGAGTAAATACGGTAAATGGATCTTCTAGTGTATTAGAAGACAAAAAAATCAGTTTCTGGTGCAGCCTTGTCACTTTAACTGCAGAATACCAAGCACTCTTTAGAGTGCACAAGCAAGAAAACGAAAGCAAGCCCCCAAGGACTTCCTCATGCCAAAATTACATTGTATTCAAGCTTTACTGCCGTGTGATCGCCAATGCAAACGGCCTATATGCTGAAGAAACATGAGGCACTCTTAGCCAAGGATGATATTACAGGACTGAGGCTTTTTTTTTTTCTTTCCCCCTAATGTACTTGTCACTTTTCTTCTAGCAGCTCGGGCTCATTCCTAAGATATCAACAGTCTGTATAATTAGGTGCAATCTTTTCGTCTTCTTTCTTGCTATTTTAAGCTCCCCTTTTCATTCTGTCTCCGAACCAATCTCACAAGCCAATTCCACTTTATAATCAAGTCGGAACTCTGCAATGTCAATTAACCCAGCCTTCCAATCAGGACCAATCACAGTTCCAAGAATAGCCGCTGGGATATATAGCAGGGGAGAGGATAGCACGATGACAGAATTACGCATTTTCATATTGCACAGACAGCTGCGATTACCTGAAAGAGTTGTTTCATGTGATGGTCATCATCAATATGCAAGCAGGAAGAAAAAATAATGAAAGAGTAAATTAGGGAGAAAACAGAGGCAGGCTGATGCGTTGAAAATGCAGCTACGATGGAAATAAGGGAAGAAAAACACACACGAAAAAACACAGAAAACTAGGGAAAAACAAAATGAAAGGAAAAAACAGGTAGACAGATAAAGGCTGTGGCACCTGTATATAGCACAGTGGCAGGTGCGTTTTATGTTTTCATACGCAAACTGCCCATAGCTGATCTTTCTAGCCAGAATATACACTAGTAACGCCTTGTTAATTTGCTGGTTAATCAGTGCCTTAAGCTACTAATCTTCAGAACCAGGGAGAAATGACATTTTCCTACTGCATGCCCTATCATATATCCTTACCAAACATCACTTTAGCCTGCCAAGAAAAACAGCTAGTGTAGTATGCCGTGGAACACTTTATAGAGCTCCCCCTGGTAGCACAATTATATATCGGGCCGAGCAGGCAGTCACAGGCAGCCTTTGGAAGAAAGCAGAGATGGGCACAAAGCATGGGTGAAAGTAAAATAAAAGCTACTGAAGCCTGACAAACTGCTTCCAAGAGAGAAGGTGACAGGAAAACAAAGGATATGAAGCACACACAGTGATAATACAGACAATGGGCCACATAAAACAATGAGATGTAATCTATATGTAAATATATATATATATGTATATATCTTACGATATTATTATTTTTTTTTTTGATCTTCACCACTTCTCCTCGTTTCCTCCAATATGCACACTGACAGTGACATGTACGGAACACTGAATTCAGCTACGACGGGAGACGTGGTCATAAACACGGCAGTCATCTTCCATCCCGCCATGTGTGAGATTTCGAAAGAATGATATGATGCAAAGAAAAGAAAAGGTAAACTGGCTTCGGACGACAACAACCATGATAAAAGAAATTTGTATGTACATAAATCAAATAGAGAGAATGAAGCCACAGCTGTGATGCAGGGACTGAAAAAAAAAAAAAGAGAGAGAAAGAGAGAAGGAAACTAAAGGAAGGAAGCATGGCAAGAACTAGTACGCAGAAACAAAGGACATAGTCTGTGCCACAACTTCTTGAGATCGAAAAGTACGTATGCAGGACACAATGAGAAACATGAGAGCACCATATTGAGTGTGTTTGGCGAGCAGAAAAGAAAAGAAATGAAACAATAATCTGAAAACCGGGAAAAGGATCACAAAAACAATAATCTGAAAACCGGGAAAAGGATCACAAACTGGCACATCTGGGGAAATCCAAAAAGCAAGACGAAGTTAAGCCAAACTGAAAGAACCAACAACGTGACTCGACGGACTGCCATGATGTGGCGAGGGGTCCTGCAGGCGAGAACAGGGGGAGGGAGGAGCAAATTAGAAAAAAAAAAAACGAGAAAAGCGCTGCGGTTTAGAAGTTATTGTAGCAGCGCATGTGCAGACAACAACCGACGAGACAACAGCGACACAGAGAGCGTGAGCAGCACACAAGCCCGTGTGAAAAAAAAATCAAATCCGACAGATGGGACAAGCCGGCCCTTGTGTGTGGCAAGCAATGTTCTGAGTGGCAGGGTAACAACAAACGCACACATCAAAGATTAAACAGTGGAGCTTCGAGAAGCTCAGCACATTGTGTTGCAAGTTGAGGATATGCACAGCCTGTGATTAGCGGCATCAGCAAGAAATCCGCGATATATCTGATTCAGCCAAACAAAACGTCCATCCTTCACTCCAGTCTACGTCAATAGGACATAGCAATGGCCCCACTATATGCATGTCCTAGTAGCTACAGCACATGTGGCACATTCTGTGGCACGAACATTCCACTGGCCAATGCCCAAGAACTCTCCATATGTGCCCATAGCTGGAACACACCTATAGTTCATCCACCTTCATGTTCTAAGCATTAAAATTTGGAAAGATTTGTCTTTCAGTGAGCAAAAGAAGCCGGTGCAAAACAAGCATGCCCAATGGGGCAGCCAAGGATTATACTTGACCATCAAATCAAGCTCCTCAAAATCACAAACAACACAAAAGCAGAGACTGCTTTGCCACACACAAGTTTTAACTTGGGGGAAATGGATGTGCTGAGAATTGAACTTAAAAAAAAAAACAGGAGACTAACAAGGCTGAATGTACCCTGGCACCTTTTGAAAAATATAGGCAATATGAGTGTAGAAGGGTGGGAAATGTTGTGACAGTGAAGAGAAGAAAAAACGATCACAGACACCTTTTTTTTTGTTGTTTGTTCTGCCTTCACACACAACACCTCGCGGATCGCGACTCAATTGTGGTGGACAGAAAGATAAGACGGAGCACCCCTGTTTCAGGATAGGTTGGCGCTTGTGAGACAAAAAAGAAGAAGAAAAAAAAAGAAGCCTAACAATTTGGCAAGTGCTTCACAGAATTGACACTAGAAGTGAATGATTCGGCTACTGAAAGCCAGGGAAGCAGTGCCCCCGGCCAAAAAATTGATTGCCCCGCTGCGTGTGTAGTTCCAAAGGTTTCTCACCCCTAAGCTCCTGTGTAAAACTGTCGGTCCCCACAGTGAAACCCGCAGAAAAAAAAAAAAAAAAAAGTTGGGGCATGTGAGGCACCCACTTCTCTCAGCTGTCCCCAGAGGACGACAGCTGCAATGTAATTGAGACCCTCGCACCATACAGTGAGCGTGCTGACAGTCAAGATTTAGATGGGCAGAGTAAGAAGGGGACCACGGTGTGAGCTGGCAGGCGTGACGGGAATGACCCCCGTGCACTTCAAGTAAACGAGGAGGAGGTTGCTCAATGGAGAACCCAAGGATGATACGGCCAACACAAGAGAGGCCAGGGAGGGGCAGAGGCAAAAAAGAACAGGTACAATGAAGTGAGGGGAGGGCACGTTGCAGCAGTATGTACAGTTGTCGAGTGGTGGTGGGCAAGGGCACCAAGCAGCGCGAGGGCCGGAGAGGAGGAGAGAAACCCTGGTCCGAAGAAGAGGAGTAGTGCGGGCGGGTGGCGATTGTTGTTGAGCAGGTCCGGCCACGCCCCGGGTGGTCACCGGAGGAAGGGGGCGCGGCGCGGGCTTCTTGTGTTTCCTCACGGAGTGTCCTCAGCGGCGGCTCACTCGAGCAGCTGCGAGAAGTCTGGGTTGGCTGGCGAGTGGAACGAGTCGCCCCCGCCAGGGTTTCCCGAGCCCAGGTGCTGGGCCTTGTCCTCGGGCGAAGCGGCGCCGCTGTGCGACTGGTGCTGCGGTGAGCCGGCGCCCAGAAGGGCGAGCCGCGATGCCAGCGGTGGGTGGTGCAGCGACGACGGGTAAGGAGGCGCCTGGAACCCGCCGTCGTAGTGGCGCGGATGCACCAGCCACCGTGGCGAGTGCGGAGGTGGCGCTGGCGCCGGCGTCGGCGGCGCCGAGTAGAAGGGTCGCGGTGGATCGGGCCCCGTTCCGGGGGGGCCTGGGGAGGCGTCTTCGGAGGGCCCACGGCGCAGGTCGGGGCTGAGTGGCGTGGGTGGCCCACTGCCCCGCGCGGGCGACTTGTCTCCTCCGGCGGTGTGCGGCTTGGGCGATGAGCCCTGTTGTTGCTGCTGGGCAGACGTGGAGGCGAGTGAGGCAAAGGCTGCGGCGGCGGCGGCCAGGTGTGGCCGATGAAGGAGACCCCCGGTGACAGCTTGGGTGGCGCGCGAGCCCCGGGAGCCGTAGCGCCGGGGCGGCAGCTGTCCCGTGTGACGCTGCATGTGCGTCTTGAGGTTCCCCTTCTGGGAGAACGTTTTGCCGCAGAGAGTACACGGAAAACGGTCCTCCTTGTTGTGCGTGCGCATGTGCGTCTGCATGTTGCCCTTCTGCGAGAAGCACTTGCCGCAGACGCCGCACGCGAAGGGCTTCTCCTTCGTGTGCACGCTCCGCACGTGGGTTTTCAGGTTTCCTTTCTGGGTAAAGCGTTTCCCGCACGCCTCGCAGCCAAAGTCCTTCTCGCCCGTATGGATCTTCATGTGCGTGTCCACGTTGCCCTTCTGAGTGAAGCTCTTGCCGCACACCTGGCACGAGTAGGGCTTCTCGCCAGTGTGGATCATCATGTGCGTCTTCAGGTTGCCCTTCTGGGTGAAGTACTTGTGGCACACCGGACACAGGAACTGCTTGGTGGGCGGCGGCCGGGGCCGGGGAGCCCCCCCGCCCCCGTGGTGTCCGCCATGGTGGCCCCCGTGCCCATTGGTGCGCTCCAGCAGCGACGCGGGCGCCAGCGCCGCTGCCGCACCGGGCTGCTGCTGCTGCGGCGGCGGTCCGGGCGGCGGCTGCGACGACGCAGACGAGGAGGAGCCCAGCAGCGGTCCCCCCTTGCCGCGCTCGGCCGCCGCGGGGCCCAGGGCCGCCAGGGAGGGCGGCGCCCCCCCGATGCCCGGCGGCGGGGGCCCTCCACCCGGCCCCCCCGCGCCGGCCGCCCCGTGCGCCGCGGGCCTGGGCTGGTCCCGCAGCGTGTTGCAGATGGTCAGGTACTTGTGGCAGAGGTCGCACGGGTACGGCTTGTCCTTGGCGTCCGGGTGAGGGCACTTGTGGTGGTGTTCGGCGGCGCCCAGCGAGGACATCTTCTCCAGGTAGGAGGAGGCCGCGGCCAGTTGCGAGATGCCCGTGCCGAAGTGGAGCGGGTTCTTCTTGAGGAACAGGTTGGTCAGGCTTGCCTGGTAGCCCGGCGGCCAGCTCTTCTGGCTCAGCGCCGCCGGGGGCCCGACCCACGAGTAGGCACCGTTCTGCATCGGGGCCCCGCCGCTGCTCGTCGGGGGGGCCCCGTAGCAGTCGCCGCCGCCGCCGACGCCCGACGGCGGCTGGCCCCCGCCGCCACCGCCGCCGCCGCTCAGCGACATGCGCCGCTCCAGGGGAAGCTCCAGGGTTCAGCCGGGACGCCGCCTGCGCAGAGGGAAGGGCCCGTTCACGCTCGACCGGAATGAAATCGAAACAGTGAGGCTACACGGGATCCGTTACTGGGTACGGTCATAAGAGCTAGCTAACGAAGATGGCTGCTCCGAGGAGCCGACAAAAAAACAAAAAAACAAAGCAGCGGTAAAATAAAGACAAAGAAACAGTCCCTCTCACTCTCTCTCACACACACACACACACGCACCGCGTTTTCGGCAGCGGCTCCTGCTTGTCAACGCACCTGTAAATCACACTTCACTGCGCCAACACACACGATGCGGCGAAGCCTGCTTACCGCCGAAGTCATGGCTTTGTTTCACCGGCAAACGCGTCTCTCTCACTCAGCTCTCAAGCTGCCTTCATCCACGGTAAGAGAGAGAGAGAGAAAAGGGAACATTTCCGTTATGATCAAGCCGGATGCGATGCGACATCACGAGTCACTCGTCCCATCACAATGGACTCGAGTCGATCTCGACTGACTCAAAAAGCATTTTTCGAAAGCGGCTCCGGTTGCGGTTTCTCTCGAAGCGGCAAAGGTCAGGAGCTGACAGCCGCACTGCGCACGAGTAAAATATCGCTATCATAAACGGTCTTTCCCACTGTGCTTTTCAGTGTTAAGCCATTCATGCAAACGCAATAGCATCACAGCCTCCCATTAACGATGCTGATCAGAGTTTCTGGCGGAAAACGCTCTAAAGCAGAGGCAAGTGTCGCGTAGGAGTGCAGCGAACAAATTTTGATCGATTTGTGATTTGGCAAACACCGATTACTTTACACTTATGTTTGACAAGCACAATTTTTTCCGTCTTTTCCGACTAGTTTTTTTCCCTTACGTCGTGTTTAGCCGCAGTAGAGGAATACAGCCAAAACATTAATCTCTTCGCGCTAACTGGTTGTTCCCCTTCGTATTCGAGGGACCCGCAAAATGCACAAGAACGGTAACGCACGCCGACTTTCACGCCCACTGCAAACGGGCTAGAAGAAAGGGAGCGGCGGAGCACTCCGGGTCGGTTTTAACCACATCTGGGGTCCGGCATCGCACAGCACACGGGGACGCTATTAGTATTTTGCTTCCATCGAAATATGCGGCCGAGACAGCAATACGCAACGATTTCTGAAGAGGTCTCTCGTGGAAGGTTTGGTTGGTTGGTTTATGGGGTTTAACGTCCCAAAGCGACTCAGGTTATGAGAGACGCCGCAGTAGAGGGCTCCGGAAATTTCGACCACCTGGGGTTCTTTAACGTGCGCTGATATCGCACAGTGCACGGGCCTCTAGAATTTCTCCTCCAAAGAAATTCAACCGCCGCGGCCGGGATCGAACCCGCGTCTTTCGGGCCAGCAGCCGCGAGCACCATTACCACTGGGCCACCGCGGCGGCCCTCTCGTGGAAGGTTTGTTCAAGCAAGCAAAGTGCCAAGGTTATTTCCACAATTCAGTGCCACGCCTTCGGCCAACTAACTGTACAAGGCAAGCAGCCGAGTATAAAGTTCGCACTTCCACGCACTTCCTGGAGTGGATGGACGATCGCAGCGCCACGATTCCCTCTTGATAAATGCACGAAACCAGACGTGCACGAAACCAGACGTGCACGAAACCAAACGTGCACGAAACCAAACGTGCACGAAACCAAACGTGCACGAAACCAAACGTGCAATGCGGCCGACCATGGGACCCCACATACGCACACACCACACTCACCGGCGGCGGATGGCCGGCGGCACAGGAAGGTCCAAGTGGCGCGCGTCAGCCGCCCGGCTTCCCCCTTTCCCCATGGCTCCCCATCGGCGGTGGACAGCGGCCGCCGCCGGTGAAGACGATGCCTCTCCTCCTCTCCCCTGTCTCTCTCTCTCTTCTCTCTTCAGGCAGCTGCTGCTGAAACGACACAAGGAGAAAAGGGGATCAGCTCAAGGCACCGCCACCGACAAAAAGGCAGGCCACAAACATCATCCGCCGACAGAACAGCCCACTTCATGGGAACCATGTCTGCCGCATCGGGCTACAGACGTGCTTTTAAAAAAGACAGAGGAGAAGCGGAACCTGCGGCACCTGCGATAAACGAGTGCTAGCGATTTGAAGAACAACTTCTAAATCCATTTTTATCCAGCTTGCATTACCGGCCTGTTCCGAAGACAAACATAGAACTGGGCGCTCCTGCGCCCGCGGATGAACAGCCTCCATACCGGCTACGGCAGACTAATGTTCGCCGCGATAAGAATGCTGCTAGGCTTAGCCTCAAATACTATAGCAAGCGATCGGCAAAGCGCGGTAGGGCGGACGTGCAAGCCACACAGGTCCTCCAGTACGCGCACATGGCCAGAAGCGACAAACCACGCTCACACACGCAGACACCTGAATCGCAGCCATTCCCGACAATAACGCCGACGGTGAGCGCCCCGTATAATAACAGCATCTGGGCGCGTCTCGCTCGGGTCGCAAGCGCAGCAAAAAGCGAGATACGATCTGCCTCGCGTTAACGCGTGGCGCAGCCGCCCCAAAACTTGGGCGTGTGCTGCTGCTCTGCACGCACTTTTAAGAACGCTCCGCTATGGTGGCTAGCCACCATAGCTCCGCGTAGCACAGCGCGGCGCCGTCGGACGGGATATATAAGGCTGGTCGATCACAGTACGAGCCTCGCCAATGTTAGTGCTAACAACGGTCGAGCGCGTCGTTCGCAGCGCCATCTCGCGATAACAACCGGCGTTACCGAAGTAAGCCGCGCGCGCGCTGCAACAGCCGAGTCAGCACGGCTGACCGTCCGAACGTGCTTTCACGATACGAAGCGCACTAAACCTTCACTAACCGCCGCGAATAATGTGCGAGCGGCGTGCTCGAAAGTAATTACTAGCACTTCCCGAGTTTTGTACCGAATAAAAAGAAGAGCACAGTTTTATATGGCAAATACGGCAACGCGTCGTCATTCCTATCGTTGCCAGGCTTGTCTATAGCCACGTTAGACGTACCAACGTTTATAGATACTTTTTTAGTTCCATAACTCCTCCTCTGAAAGCGGGCGCCGCTTGTACCCGGGCTGTGAGAGGGCGCTGCAGTCGAGGCTTGCGCGTCGCCGACGCGCGCGCGGCTCCTGTCCTGCAGTTACTACTTAGCCCGTGCTCGTGTTTTTCGTTGCCTTTTTTTTTTGTCCATTTGTGTTCCTGTGCGCTCTGCGAACACGTGGTCCCCATCGTACACTCAGAACAACAGACGCTGCTGGCCGTGAAGCAGCTTTCGATCGAAGCGCGACGATGCCAACTTGCTTCGTGCCCGGCTGTACCTGTCAACGCGGCCCCTGCTGTTGCCACATTTGGGAAGTCCCACCTAGAAATTCCTTAAGCATTGTCTGATCCCGTGCAAGGGATTGATTTCGCACAGATTGTGGAAAAGAGCTCGTCGATACAGCTTCCGAGAAACTGGAGAATGGCGGCCCTTGAGGAGGAGGCGGGAAAATACAAAGAGGTTGTCCTTAACGACGCCGGGATGAAGGAAAGCGTTTACACCATTCTGAAAAGTGTCGCATTTCGTGAGGACCTGACCTATGCTGTCCAAGCAAATGGAAGACTGTTGGACAAGTGGGATACTGACATTCAGGTTTTTTCTGTGAAAGATGTAGAGGCAATTTTGCATATCGTGCACACAAAGCAATTTTGCCGCGGTTGCTCTGACTTCGATGTCGCCAGCTGCAGTAGCGTGGCCCAAAATGCTAGAAGTACGCTCTATCACAAAGACTGCGCTGCTTTGACAAGTGCAGACAAAGAAATATGTGCTATGTGCACCAGCTTGGCAAAATGTTTGAAGCGGAGGGCATCATCGACACGACCGAAGTAAAAGGTGCCTGTGGCAGTAAGTGTGCTGAGAAAGCGGCTGATCCGTGCCACTGCATCACGAGGACGAAAAGATGTACCATTCCGAAAAGATGTTTGCCTGTGTAAGCGCAGTAGAGGGCACTATAAAACAGGCTAGAAAGAACGAGTTGTTCGGCGACCTGTTTTGGAACGTGCTGGGTTCTCTTGTAAAAAACAAAGGCACGAATGGTGTTGGTTGACCACAGCATGCTGAGGTGTTCACAGCTCAATTAATTTACTTTTATTTAGTGACGCGCATGCACTTCTTTGCGCGAGCAAAGTGCTTGGAAAATAGCAGCGTCGTTAGAGCTCAAAGAGAGCGAAAGAAGGTGAAGCTTGTCTGACAAATTAGTTGACAGCAAATTTGTCAACAACGATGTTTAGTTGGTTTGCGAATAACATTTTTCTATTTAAATGCCAAGGGCCTTGAGTTACTCTTGCGTTTCGCCGACACCGGTACCGAACTCGCGGCTTTCGGGAAAGCAGCCGTAGCGAGACAGCGGAGGGTTTTATTTGCGCCAGTATTGCTGTAATAAAACGTAAAAGTAACTTTGCGCTAAATGCGTAACACAACAGCCAGTCGAAAAAAACTGGTTCGGCGCATAATCCGAATCTATCGAAGTACCAAGGTTCATCTCACGAGAAGCAGAATCGAAGCATGCATTTCGTCATTGCCCGTACAAAACGGCCGCTCGTGACACTGCTCAGAATACCACTCTTAAGTTCGAAAACGCGCTAAGCACACATATGTTATGTAATACCTCCGGGCAAGAGCCGCAAACAAACAACAGCAGTCGCGCAGCGATGATTCGAATGCGAGTGCTCGTGCAAAACGCTGCACGCTAGCAGACGACTCTCGCTCTCCCCGCTCAACACGCGATTGCAGCGCCGCGGTGGCGGGGACGGCGACAGGCCGCCTGCTCCCTACGGGCGCTGCGAGGATTTATGGAACTAAAAAAGTATCTATAAACGTTGAGACGTACGGTATAAGTTGCCGCATTTGCCGTGTTTACCGTACGGTACGGCTAAAACTCTCCATTGGACATTTTCAGCGCAGCCGGACAGCCGTAGGGTAAATACGGTAACGCGCTGCCGTTGCTACCGTTGCCAGGCATCCCGTAGGTTACCGCGTTTAGCCCTGCTAAAACTCTCTATTAAAAGGTAGGTGGAATACGGAGAAGGAAGCGGGGGATCAGCGACCAGTTGTGATGAACGGACGTAAGCCAGCAAAACTATACTGGCTAATTAGGCGCCGTTCTAGTGCACGAACAGCTTTCCAGATTCGGCCCACCTCTTATAAAAATGGTCTATAGACAGTCTATAGACTTATTGACTCTGTTGACTTCCTATAGATATTACTTTTTGTCTATTCATAGTCTATAGACTGTCTATAGAGAAAAGTTGGTTGGTTATGGGGTTTAACGTCCCAAAGCGACTCAGGCTATGAGAGACGCCGCAGTGGAGGGCTCCGGAAATTTCGACCACCTGGGGTTCTTTAACGTGCACTGACATCGCACAGTACACGGGCCTCTAGAATTTCTCCTCCAAAGAAATTCAACCGCCGCGGCCGGGATCGAACCCGCGTCTTTCGGGTCAGCAGCCGAGCACCATAACCACTGAGCCACCGCGGCGGCTGTCTATAGAGAAAAGTCTACTAAAAGTGTATAGACATAAATCTATAGATTGTCTATAGCCTGTATATGGCATTTGTATTGCCTATAGACTTTTGTCTATAGACACTCTATAGACTGTCTAAAACTTTTTTCGTAAGGGCATGATCCCACCAGTGCCACCTGCATACCTGACACTGCAAAGCAAGGCATAGTAGCGGATGCGAGGGAAGCTTCTGGGAGCCAGGTGCAGGTGTTTGCTTTCAAGCATACATGGGAGGAGGAAGAGAGAGAGAGAGAGAGAAAAAAAAGACTACCAAGACCATCAGCCTCGCCATGTCCACTGCGTGGCACTGATCCCCAATTAGGGTCGTCCTTCGCCAGCTGCGACCCGCCCACCCCCGCAAACAACTCCCGAATCTCGCCTGCTCACTAGACTCCTTGCCTTTCCTGACTACCTTTTCATCCTCCAAGAATCCATTTCGTTACCCTGCAGAACCGCTGGTTATATATGTCCTCCGTATTTCGAGTCGAGCCCAAGGAAGGATCGAAATGTTTGAGTACTGCCGGGCACAGCAGAGTGTTAGTATAGAGTCTAAGAAGTATTCTTTCGCCCCCTTTCCGTAGCCCCCTGAGAGGAGCCGGGTACTGACGGTGCGAGTCGCGGTAATAAGAAGATAAATCCTTGAACGTTAAAAGAGGACAGGTGTCTTGAGACAACCTCGACAGAATATAGGAACCTCTCGGTAAAACCGGAAGTAATGCACTTCTGTCCAAGTTGCATCGAGCGTTTCGCGCGTGTACTTGCATTTGCCCCCCCCCCCCCCCCCCCCCCCCTCTCCGTTCTCTAGAGGTTCGCAGAAGACAGGAAAAAAAAAGCACGCGAGGAAAACATTCGTGTCATCTACTTTACGTTCGGCCTCGCGACTAACGCTCGTATGTGCACTTCACGAACGCTACGCCCAAAACCACCCCCAGCGACAAAAAACTACCCAAATTTGAACGCGCCCCCAAAATGCAATTCTCCAAATTCAGGCGCGAAGCGGCCGAACAAGCCCGAAACAAATTCGAATCCGCCTGTCGACATCCATGTGGACTTGCGGCGTCCGTATAACGCGTGTATGCGGTTACGGGTTGAAGAGAGACCGGCATAGGAAAAAAGCCTACAGGAAAAGAAGGTGGGGGGGGGGGGGGGACTCAAAAAAGAAAATACGGGCAGGTTAACCAGAGGCAAGTTCCGCCAGGACACGAGAGCGCCAACAGTAAGTCCGAGCTGCGATGACGCGTAGCAGACGTGAGCGGAGGAACAACGCACATCTCGAGCGTTGTTGACAAAAAAAAAAAAAAAAAGAAAGGTCCGAGAAGATAACAAAGAAAAAAATTAATAAAACGGCACGAAACATGCGACGACGTCGCTGAAAGTCGGCCACCATGAGAAAACACGCACGGAGAGCGCTCCAGGGAAATAATATATATATATATATATATATAACGCAGAAAGCACGCAGCTGAGCGGACACGCACACTATTGCCTAGACGAAAAAAAAAAAAATGCCCGGCCGCTGGAGCCCTTCAGGTTCCCTTCTAGGGCGGCCAAAGAAAAAACGAAAAGAGGGGCGGGGTTGGGGGGAACGGGGGGGGGGGGGGGGGGGGCGAAAAAAAGAAAGGAGTACTACGCAAAAAACGGTTAGCACAGCTCCACACAAACGCAAGGCCACAGCTGCGCAGTGCACGCGCAAGAGCAGAGCAAACACCGCCGCCGTCTTCCGCAAACAGCGAGCGGCACTCGCGACAACCGCAACCGAAGCAGCGCCGTCTGGGGACTCCGGACAATGGCTTCCTCACAAGCACACCACAACCACTGAAAAACTCCGGAGGCTCGGAGCTGTTTCTCATACCTGCAGGGTGTTTCACCGGAGACAACCGTTAAATGCGTTTTCTGGAAATGCGTTTTCTTTTCTTTTCCCTGAGTTAGAAAATCACTTATTATGGCGTAGTATTATCATCGGTGACGGACACCAAAAAACAGCCGTCAAGCTGATTAACTAAAATGCAATAGTTACAGAAGCATCCGTAGAGCTAATACCGGCTTAGACCGTGAATCAGCGAAAGCTGTTATCGCTTCAGTTAGCCATTTAGCCCTGCATTTGGCCGTGGAATCTGCATCGCCCAGCCGTATAAAATAAAGCCCACTCTCTTAAAAAAAAAAGAGAAAAAGTAGTGAAAAGGCAGTAAGTGCAGAAGTTACTAGCTCTGACTTCGTTTTACTACATTTTTTTTACTATTTACTGCCCTCTTCAAGGTATCGTTAGCAAAACTAGTGTTTGACACCCTTTTACTAACTACGGTCGATACAGTTACTATAGTAGGATACAACTTAAAAAAAAAAAATACAGCAGTTGCTAACTCTGGGCCGCGGTCCGCGGCGTCCTGTATTACTCCGCTGGCCAATCTCAACTCTAAACGCAATCAGCTTTTTAATGCTTGACTATATCAAACAATCCGTGAGTCAAAATTCTAAAGCTTATATTTTTTTTTCTTGTGATAAGCTTCTTGTTTACGTAACAAGAAACGTTTAAGCAGCGGACTACTTTTTCGTCGTGGAGGAATTCTGTGCGCGGAGGCTGAATGCGGGCGGAGCTTCACTGCAGACTTAAGTTGTATCCGACTACATACCTAGTTAGCAACCGTTCCTTTAACCCTAAAATAAAGTCAAAGAATATAACTGATACAGACTATTGTGCGAATAAGTTGGGTTTGTAAATGAACATTTCTGCAGGGGCGTGCGGTTAGGTAGACGAAGCTGTTTCTACAATCTCAACTTCATATAACGCTGGTATCCGAGAGACAGATTTACGGAGTGCACAAGACTGAGAAATATGTACCTGTGCACGCGCAGTGCGCGTGTGTGACCCCTTCTGGTTCATGCATTTCCTGCATTCTGGAGCTTTTTGTGGGCCCGGTAAGGTTGTTAGATGCCACCACCTCGCATAATTTGCACGTGTAATGCGCAATAAGCCTAAACCTGCGTGTGTGTGATTTACGGCCAGCACGGCCTGATAGCTCTGACTGGTTTCAGGAATTAGTCAAATTGACCATGTGTTATTTTCACAGTATGCACAAATTTAACGCCGTGCGAAGAACCTAGCAACATATGAGAAAGTTCCTGCTCATTAGCTTAGTAAATACTACTAGCTTTTGTTTGCGACTGTAGTGCCCTTCTCTAGCTTCTTGTGGCAGTAACTTTCAATAATTCTACTTTTACTACCTCCAGTTACTAAGCATGTAGTGATCTGTGTGACAAGAAACTAGTTAGTAGTTAGTGATTTCTGCAACCTTTTTCTTAACAGTGCAATATGTGCTTCCCATTAGTAACTGCATCTAGTGACTGCTAGGTAGCAGCCATTACTAACCATCCCATAACTAACTGCGGGTATCAGCCGTCATTAACTCAACGGATTAGTAACAGTTACTAACCTTCCTATTACTAACCGCAGCTACTAACAGGGTAGTAACATATGTGACAACCAGTCACCACCCCAAAGTTCGTAAGTACTACTACCTCCTTTCTAAGAGTGCAGGCCACCTGTCGCCTCCGACCCTCTCCACTTTGCCCCTTGCCATGCACGGCAGGTGGAAAATCGAATTAAATTAAATTAACTTACCACGTAATCAAAGGTCTTACGGCTGACTCTGTAGATACCACCGCACAACGCAAGGGTATACGGTTAAACCGAAGCTATAACAGCATTCGCCACAAAAATTTGATTCAATTCTAGTTAACCAGCTTGCTAGTCAACACATTGCTCTTTTTTTTTTCTTTTTTGCGTGCGGCACCGGTGAAAATTCTACGGCGAAAAAATAAGCATCTTCCTGGCTATACAAAAAAAAAAAATTCGCTGTGGCTTAGCTTGGTTAAGCCCGGTAATTGCGAAAGCAATATCTGTACCTACACCATGGTACTGCTGGTAGTGTAGCTGGTGGTGGTGCTTGTGGTTAGACTTGTGGTGATGCATCGGTTATACAATCCAATCCAATACAATCCAAACCAATACAATTCAATCCACTCCAATCCAATGTAATCTACTCTAATCTAATCCAGTACAATCTAATCAAATCCAATCTAATGCAATCAAGGTCAAATGAAGGTCAATGGTGGTCACCGGCCGCGGCACGGCAAAGGCGTGAAAGTTCAAGTAGTATTGCTTTCGCAATAAAAGAAGAATTTCAAATATTGCCAGGAGCCTTCGGTGGAACATGCCGAACCAAGTTGCAAACGGTTTCGCAGAGACACTCGAATCGCACTGCAGCGATTGTGGCGTGATTCGGCCGCCCGATTCCGCGCCATGCGGCCACGAGACACACAAGAACCGCGCTGCTCTCCGCTGCGCGATCTACACTGCCGTCGGTCCTTTGCTTCGAATATATATATATAAAAAAATCGTCGATATAGCGCGACTACAGCTGCTTCGCATGCACGTACTAAAACACCCCTACATTCCGTGGCACGGAGGAGGTATCGAATGAACGGGGCGAACGCGCCGGTGTCGAGTGCAGATAGGGGCAGCGTTGAATTCCGTTCGAAGTCCCTCGTCGCGTATACCCTCCTGAATCGTGAAGGCATGACACTCCGGCATCTCTTCCCGGGTGCACTCCTTCAGCGAGCTGACCCGGGCATATCGCGCCGAACGCCATGCTGTACCACGCACCCCGCCAATATTATGCCGCCTTCAGACCCGCGCCCTTCCCTCCCTCCATTTCCCCTCTCCCGCATCAACCGCCCACTGTGCCCAATGCACCCACGCCCACCCCCAAATGAGTTAATGGAGATAACTAGAACACTAGCCGCCGTGGTGGCAGTGGTTATGGTGCTCGGCTGCTGACCCGGAGGACACGGGTTCGATTCCGGCCGCGGCGGTCGAATTTCGATGGAGGTGAGACGCTAGAGGCCCCTGCTGCACTGTGCGATGTCATTGCGCGTTACAAGACCCCCCAGGTGGTCGAAATTATCCGGAACTTTCAACGACGGCATCTCTCATAGCCTGATTCGCTTTGGCACGTTAAACCCCAAACAGCCTAACTGCGTCACTCACTACTGGTGGCGAAAGGTGGCTGACGTCACTTCGGAATTTGTCTCTCAGCGAGTAACGGCTACACGTTAGTACCCCGTAGAAAAACATCGCTAGAGGTTTCAGTCCTCTAGCAGCTTAGTGAATCGCGGCAATCGGAGCGCGTAGCAAGACCCACAACCATGGCCGTCCTACACGTAACGCGTAACATTTTTTTTTTTTTGCCGCTATAATTAAACGACTTTATGGAGGGGCTGCCAGTGAGCGACCGCGGCGCGGGGTGACGAGCTAGCCACTGCAGTCGCTCCCAAAGACTTGAGCAGAGACCCGAACAAAACCGGCGAAAAAGAACGGGTCAGCTTCCGTGCGCCCTACTCGTTATTACAGCACGCACGACAAGGGGCGGATAGCAGCAGCGCTACGCAAACCCCGTTCGTTCGCCGCTTTACCTCCTCCCCCTCCTCCTCTACGGACACGCACACATTCGCCAGATTGTTTCGTTGAGTCACCAGAGTCCGCAACAACGGTGCAGCGCCGCAGACGGTGAAGCGTGGTGAGCGCCGCCGTGTGAAATACTATCAACGTTGCGGAGACACACCTGAATGCTTCCTTCCAGCTCACGTCAAACAGCTTGTACAGAAGCACACAGGCACCGCTCTCTTTCCTTTCTGTACAGTAACAACAAGGCTTCGAACGAAAGGTCTGGAAATTTTTCTCCTTTTTAACCCAATAACGAGGCTCGATTCACAGCACCCCCCATTCTCCCCTGGCGCCTTTTATACTGCCCCCCCCCCCCCCCCCCCCCCCCTTTTTTTAACGAACACGCGTCTCAACCCGTCCAGAGCGGACAACAAACTGCTGTCACGGCGCGGCTCTCGGAAGGACTCTCGTTGTTGCGGCATCTACACCGCCGCCGCATTGGGCAACTCCTCCAGAGCGCTGCACGTAATTAGAGGCAGGTAGCGCGTGAACTCATTCCCCCCCCTCTCCCCCTCCCTTTATATTCTTTTTCCTCCACCTCCTCAGCGCTCGTACAGTAAACAGAGGGGCGGTGGGAGGAGACCACTGTTCAAAGCGAGCCCGCGTTGCCGCATTAAATAAAGCGACCTACCAGCAGGCCCGACAACGCTGCTCGAGAGCATACACAGCTATGCGCACTCAGTCCCTTGTTTGCCCTTCGCTGAGCAAAAGAAAGAAGAGAAAAAAGGAGGGACAGAACGTTACACAGCGCGCGCCGCAACTGCGTTTATTATTTGCTCTTTTTTTTTATTCCCTTCTTTCTCTGCTCCATGGGGCAGGGCAAAGAGGGGGGGGGGGGGGGGGGGGGGTCATAATTCAATCATGCCCGAACGTAGCTGGCTCAATCCAGTGAGAGACACGAAGCAGCCGGAGTTCTTCAATCAGTCGGTGCAGTTACGAAACTGCCAGGCAAAATCCAGACGGTCAGCATAAATGAAGTTCACAAGAGCGATACGTGGCGGGCTAGTTGGTAATCTGTAGGAGAGGCGCAGGTACCGAAGAAGGACCCCCCCCCCCCCCCACCCCCCACACACACACACGGGCGCTGTTGCAAGCATGGTTACAAGCGTAACATGCGGGTCTGGCAATCAGCCATCGGCTCTGTGCTGCAGCCGTTTTTTTTTTCATCGTGTACGCGTTTCGAGCAGCTCAGCGGTGTCGCTGGCCTCCCGATTTTAATTTAAATTCGTGGACATCAATGTCGGCCATTCGAACTCGGAGACCATATTCCAGGTGTTCCAGGGAAGCCCGCCACTAATTAAAAAAAAAGGGGGGGGGGGGGGGGCTTACCGCTACACCACGTGTTGGCGGAC
Source organism: Amblyomma mixtum (assembly GCF_055824585.1). Taxonomy (NCBI): domain Eukaryota; kingdom Metazoa; phylum Arthropoda; class Arachnida; order Ixodida; family Ixodidae; genus Amblyomma; species Amblyomma mixtum. The sequence continues at coordinate 259,921,563 of NC_143013.1, forward strand.
ACCAAAAGACCGGCGAATCTAACTAGTAAGCTGATTAAATTCTAATAGTTAACTTTTTATCTGTTAGAGTTTTGCGCTTGGTTGTATTTCAATATTTGCAACTGGATATTAGTAGTGCCCCTATCAGTGATTAGAACGTCAAAAACGCCATATCCAACGGCGCTGCGGTTCAACAAAACTGACCGTGTCCCGCTCAATTGGAAAATCCCGCCCCTGCGGTGTGCGCCCAGCGATGTCCATGAATTACGTCACACCCTGGCGCTGGTGCAACGTGACCTTGTCTGCCGCGCCCGCGCACGAGCGCTCGCAGTCGACCTAGCTGACGAGCTCGCGTCCGATAGCGACAAGGAAAACGACGGGGCCACCTGTGATGGTATGGCTCAAGCTATGGTAGTATAACCACGTGATCATATGATGACCATCGGGTACCTGACCTTGACATTCGATTTGAGGCAGTGGGCGCCTGACTGACTTTGGCATTTATCCGATCTGAGACAGTGGCGACCATGCTAAACAGAGCTTTCGCTCGTGTAACTATAGGTTCAAGCCACGTGAACCTCAGCCATTTTTTTTTTGTCATTCAAAAAAAAAAAAGGTAAATGCCGCTCCCATCTGCCAAAGTGGCGCGATGTGTATACATAGCAGAAGGAGGAAGGACTCATTAATGCTCACCGGAGATGCTACAGTCTGACACAACTCAAGAACGAAGTGGCCTTTTCGCGTCAAAGGACCCCCCCTTCCAGCCAATAGCGTCGGCCGGTCCTCAAGAACCATGGAGGGAGGCAGATCCATTGATCTGCCGCTCCTTGCATTGTCACGCTATAACAGTCTCAGGAGAATCGGCGCACGAAACCGAAACAACACGAAATAAATTCCATCAAATTATTTAGCTGTCGTAGGCGAATCCACGCAGTGATTCACGCATCCTAACCTCCAACAAAAAAAGGAGGAAACACGCAACTAGAATTCGGCGCCCACAGTCCTTCAACAGGGGTTTCGCTGCACTAGGGTCTAAGGTAGTACAACAGCCGGAATGACGAGACACGAGTCCCGGCGCAGAGTTATCATTTGCTAAGCTTCGGCGCGGCGACACAGTTCAACCTTTCGGGGTCAGTCTTTTTTCGCGGTCCATCACGAATCACGCACGCATGCACGCGCCGTCGGACACGCAGAGCACGTGGACGTTGCCACGTGGACCACACGACTCGTCTCGCGGTAAAAGCATCGGCAAAACGTGCGGCGCCGAGGGGCGTCGGAGCCACGGCCAGCCGCGCTCCACTCTGCTTCTCCAACCGTCAACGGGGTGGCGCTAGTCAGCCGGCAGCGAGCCGCGCGTCGAAACAGCGGTGCCGTACGCCCGGGAGCAGTTGTTCATCGCAGTTGTTCATCGGTGCTCGCACACAATTTCTTCTTCGGACGTCGCAATAAGCGTAGCGAAGTGGGCGCCGATGTAAATCGTTAAATAAAACGAAAGCGCACGCATAGTTCGGGCCGGGCCGCGAAAACGCAAGGCGACGACCGTGAGCGAGGAATGGAAGTGGCATGCTTGACTCTTTTATTCACGGCTGCGGGACAGGCCGCGGTTTCTTCATATTGCGCTTATTTGAAAGAAAGCAAATACGAAAAAAAAAAGGAAACAAAACGATGCGAGTGCCGCAGCGGTGGCCTAGTGGTTTGAGCAACCGCCCCGCATGTGGGAGGTGCGGTGTTCGATCCCCAGTGCCGCCGGGCGCCCGCCGGAGACATAACGGGTACAAGCTTTCCCCCGGCCTGGTGCTTGGCTTCTCTGGGGCGAAATGCGTGGGAAGTGGGTCTTTGACCCCATCTTGAGAAGACGAAAACACCTTGTGCCATGGCGCTCCTTGGTCCCCAGATGCCTTTGCGCCACAAAAATTCAGGAAAATCGTCATAAACAAAGAACAAAAAAAAAAAGAAACGCTCAAAGAACCCGAAGAAACAGAGCCAGGCGACCCTGAAACGGCCGCGTCAGCCTGACGGACCCGTCATTCGCTCGCGAAAAAGTAAAATCATTTCAAGCCAGTCTATAGAGAGCCTATACTGAACATTTAGCGATGGGTCGTTGCACATCAGAGAATTGCACGTCCTATACGTCTAAGAGCTGACCACGCAAACAAAATTAATCGAGGCAACAAATATATAAAAGAGCGAATTATTCACGGGGCTCTGTGGTAATGTTGTCGGAGTTGCCGAAGCCTCAAACGAAAAAGAAACGCGGCGCGACGTAAGGATAGCTAACAAGCCCAACGCACGAAAGCACAAAAAGAAAATTAGCCAAGTGCCCCACCTCCCGCGCAGTTAAAAAAAATATATAAAAAAGGCGCTGCTTTCTGGCAACCGCTAAAGCGTTGCCAAATCCCGGGCCTGCTCCTCGTCCGTGCAGCATCTACGCAGAAGTGACCGGGCATAACGGCGACGGTCAGAAGGGCCATTATCACTGCCGTCGCCGGGAAAGTTCGCCGCTTCAACCGGACGAAAATAGCTCGAATCTCGTCCTTTCGGACGTCGAACAGCTGACGAAGCGCAGAGCTAAAAACGAGCCGCCGCTGACGAACCTCCCCTGTCTTTTTTCTCCCACCTTCTCTCGCTTTCCGACAGTAGCTGTGCGGTGCTGGACTCGAACGCACTGCGGCTCAAACGTATCGGTGCGCCAGTAGCAGGATTCCGCCGCGCGGTGCCTCTGAACAAGTAGTGAGCAGCAGTTAGACTTTTTTAGTGCGCAGGCGAAGGACAATAGACAGTTTTAGCGCAGCCGGACAGCCGTAGAGGAAATACGGTAACGAGTTGCCGTTGCTACCGGTGCCAGGCATGCCTAGCCACAGTTGCCGTAGTTGCCGTGGTTACCATACGGTGCTGCTAAAACCCTCTAATAGACACTTTTAGTTGGGCGTACGCAGTAAGCTTCCGCACGCATCGCTTACTGCGTTGCGTACGCTGAAGCACGACACTCTTAGCTGGCCGTGCCGTAGCGTCCCTCAGGGGCACGCGTAAGCGGTAGCTCCATCTAGTGACAACACGCCAAAGCATATCAACGCTGTGTTGAAGAAATTTCCATCCGTAATTACTGATAACTAGGGTGGGTGCACTGCGAGCCTTTTTCGTTCCAAGAAGAAAAACTATGCAAATGGAACAAAATGCAACAAGCCACTAAAAGCTAGACAAATGCTTCAACAGGTGTCGTTCTTGCGAGGTAAACACAGGGATTTAGTTAGGCCTAAGAGCTTGAAAATTGACAAATGATCTGAAAAACCGGGCTAAGTTATCACTTATACCTCTACGCGTGGACGAGAGTGTGGGAAATAAAAGCGAACCGCTACCATTTGAGCGAGGTATCGCGTCAAAGAATCCAGCGGTGAGATGCATTTATTCCGAAGAGGGCGAGCAGGGCGCCGCCATCTTGTCAACACAACCCGTAACGTGCCCGTAGCGCACGCACGCAACGACACGATACGTGCGTACGTACGCAAGCGGACCAGCGGTACGGAACGTTCTGCGCATGCGCACTCGCGACCCGCAACGCTCCTGCGTACGCAAGCCCGTTCCGTACGGCCAACTAAAAGTGTCTAATAACGACTCTCCGGATACTGTTCTGCGCCTGCGCAATAGCGCCCCGCTATTCCCTTGTGCCCCTAATCCATAGGGTTACCTTATTCCGAAAGTCCCTTGTATCAAAGCGGTGACAAGGAAAATACTCCGCACCAATACTCGGCGACAAACAAACAAAAAAAGAATGAAGAGAAGAAATGACGTGAAAACGCGCACAACGCAAGAAAACTAGGATAGAAGTTCGGAAAGAGCTTGAAGAGGGGGACAGATTCTGCGCAACAATGTCCAGGGGGACCGAAGACGAGGCTGGAGAGATTACGTACACAAGAAAGAAGTGAAGACAAAGTAGAAAAGAACGGAAGCCACACTGTTTTCCTCCGCAAGACTGCGGCGTCGTCGTTAGCCACTATACCGTACCGATGGCCAGCGATAACTTGGTTTGGCAATGGTGCCCCCGGAGAGGGGCTGACGTATCAAAGAGGAGACGAAGAGATCTGGAAAGATATATTTACGCAGTCATTCCAACGAAACACAAGACACCCGGAGGAGACAGACCGGCCGAAAAGGTACGCCCGCGGGCGCGCTTGTACGAGAAACGTCATGTTCGTCACCTCGCAGCATTTTTGAGCCGTTCCGTAATAACGGCATTACGAGGAACACTAGACCGCATTCTTCTGGCTGTGTTGCGCACTGCGCCCCGAGCCGATGCTATTAACACACGCACACGCACGCACACACACACACACACACACGCACGCACGCACGCACAAACGCGCGCGCGCCTTGTTTCCTTCCTTTTTTTTCTGTTCATCATCGAAAAAACTGCTGAGAGAGAGAAGAGAGAGTTTCTCTGTGCTAAGAACAGCGGAGCCGTTACTGAGTCAGAATGCGCGCAATAATACATTCGGGTCTCGAAGTCACGCACGCCGACCGGCATAAACGCCGCGGCAACCAGGCCAGCAAGGGAGGCAGCGTAGCCATTACCCGCCCATCTATCGACGTTCGAGCGCGGGTGCGTTGGTGAACAGGGGCGGTAGAGTAGACTGCTGCTGGCGCCCTCTTTTGTTTAAAGCGCGTGCACGGCCGCAAGAGCATACACAGATACGCGAGAGCGGGCAAGGCCTACTACACGCGCAGGACGCACACCAGCTACAAAGAGGGGGCGAGGGGTGAGGCAGGCATTCATCAGGGAGCGCGAATGAAAAATAGCAGAGGGCGAGGAGGAAGAAGAGGAAAGAAATGTCCGGAACAAAAGGGGGAGCCGGAGAGCGCGGGACGATAGGGTGCTGCTGCTGCTGCAGCTGCCCATTCTCTCCTCGCAAAGAAATCAATATTGCCCAACGAACCGGTTTTTCTCTCCCCGCAGCCAAAAGAAGAAGGCGCATCCCCCCTCCTCACCCAACCACCACCACCACAGCGTCGCCCCAGTCAGTATCGTCTATTTCGACGTATAACGGCAGCAGCTTTTCTAGGAACGACTTGGTACTCGCGGAACGTAGGGACATCAAACAATCACCTCTCCTTCCGTTGGACCTAGGCAAAGCAACACAATACAACAAAACCACTTACTGTATTTTTAATCAGTTGCCTTGAAGACTTGACAGGCCTTCATCCGCGACGTCTTTCACCGTCATTTACGACCGTAAACAGCAGATATGACGCTCGCACAAAACGAGCGAGCGGACAACTATGCGTACACACAGAGCGCGACGAAAAACCAGTGTTCCCTAACAATCCATAAAAAAAGACAGGCGCCTATCGAAAGGGAAAAAGAGTTCACACCACGCTTTCAGTCATAAGTCGCATGTAGTTAAAAAAAAAAAAAAACGCTAAATGGCAAATAATCCCATGAAGTAAATGTAATATTACGGTGCACGTTGAAGAACAACACAGAGAGTCGAAATCAGTTCGAAGCCATCCAGTAAGGCGTCCAATATAGTCCAAAAACGTTGCATTCATATCCCACAGACCCACTGCGGTGGCTAAGTGGTTCAGGCACTCGCCTACCGAGCCGGAGTACCTGGGTTCGAATCCGACCGCGGCGGCCGCATTTCGATGGATGCGAAACGCAAAAGGCGCCTGTTACCCGGGTTCGAACCCGACCGCGGCGGCCGCGTTTCGATGGATGCGAAACGCAAAAGGCGCCTATGTGCTGTGCGATGCCAGTGCACGTTAAAGATCCCCAGGTGGCCGAGATTATTCCGGAGACCTCCACCACGGCACCTCTTTCCCTCTTTCTTCTTTCACTCCCACCTTCCTCCCTTCCCTTTCGGCGTGGTTCAGGTGCCCACTGAGATATGTGAGACAGATACTGCGCCATTTCCGTTCCTCAATACCCAATTATTATTATATCCCACAGACCGGTGGGATAGGCTGTCGCCTGTGGTAGCTCTGTGCAACACCCAATACGCAATGAAGCTTTCATCAGAATGCCCGGATTACAACGCGCCAGTTCGCCAAAGGCGTGCTCAGCGGACTTACGACAGCGTATATCACAACTCCCCACGCCACAACATCTACTTAAGGACAGTGCACTTACAGGGCAGCTAACGACAGGTGAGGACATAAGTAACCGGAGCACGCTATTCCGTTCCAAGTGCAGTCACGTCGTTCCTACCTCATAAGAGGAAGCTTTGTTTGTTCATGAAAAAGCGCGCTAGGGTGAACTACCGAAGTGAACTACCGGGGTGAACTACGAACTACTTACCATACATAGCTGGCAATTTCAATTAGTCAACGCGTGAAAAAACGTTACAAGGCAATACCGTGTCCCGCTTACTTTTGTCCGCGCCTGTACCAACGAAGGCCCTCGGGGGACAGGATGAAACGCCTCCTCATCCTCCAGAGATTTTTTATCTTCTTGGGCGTCGCCGATGCCCCACCACATGGCTCAAAAGCGAACCCCGTTGCCCGGCGACTTTCGACCAAACGTGTGCACCGCAAGGAAGTCAATGCTGAAAGCTGGGCTAGCTGGTTGCACATTATTAATTAACAAAAGACTAGCGCTTCAGACGTGGACATAGAAGTACACAGGACAAGCGCTAAACATCAACTACGTTCTTTACTTCACAGAAAGACACAACAAGGAAGCCGAGCCAAGCACCGCGGACTGCAAGCAAGAGCAAGGCGGTATACATGCGCAACCCTACTACTATCCGCATTCCCTCTGCACCGCCTCGCCGAGATGCACGAATCTTTTTTCTTCTCTCTCCCCCATTCCCGTCTAACTTTCCCTTCCGTCCCCAGGCGATGCCCGTGCAAGCAAAGCTTTCCCCTTCCTTCGAGGCAAACCCCGCGCGCGCGCAATCACTCCCGGCGTCCGAATGCGCGCGCTCGGGGCTTCAACACCACGCGCGCAGCCCTCCTTCGGCTGGCTGCTCCGCGGCAGGCAGGGTGGGCGCGCCGCTGCTCTCTCTCTCTCTCTCCCCCCCCCCCCCCCACAACCCTTGTAGCCCTCCTCCTCCTCCACTTGGTTTGAAAACGAGCATGACTCATCAACCCCTCCCGGGATAAAAAGCAGGCCGCCTATTTGCGTTGTTTTAGGCTCGCCCGCATTGCGAGGGGAGGTCCGCGCGAGATGGGGGCGAAATCGCACAGAAGTAAAGAGGAGGAGGAGGAAGAGCAAAAACATGGCGGCGTTGGGTGGAAGGGGGCTGACCGAGTCCAAACAGCGCCATCACCGTCGCCGGCGCACAACAGCGAGCGGACCCGACGCGTCGGGCGCAATAAAGGGGCCACCCCGCCGCCACCACCACACCGCACACATCCAGGGAGTACAGCGCTTTAACGATTTTTTTTTATTCCTATTATTTCGGCAGCCATGCGTGCAACCATGTGAATGACTACACAGTTCCCTGTTTCCGCATACCGTTGCGGCCCATTCCACGGGGCTGTAAACGAAGATCTGAATTCGGTGCGATATTTATTCTGTTTCCTTTTTTAAAACGACAGTAATGTCACATTCAAGTCGGCCTGTATCGACGGACTACCACGTTCTGATGACAATGCGGCTACTTCCACTGAAGAAAGGAGGTTTTATAAGCAGCGAGAGACGAAGAAACGAAATTTCGGTCTGTAATTTTACCCAGTTTCTCGCGTATGTACCAACGTTTTCTTTTTCACTATTCTCGGCATACCTGAGGAGAGACGCGAGCAAAAGGAAGGGAGCGCCCAGGTTATGCTGCGGTTACGAAAAGTTTAGGCAATGTGTACCGGAACACTGCAAGCACAACGCGCGGCTAGCTTAGCTGGGCGAACCTCAACGCAGTAATATCGCCTGAATACTCTGCTAGTTCACCTGCACCTTGGGGCCAGCCAGAGGCTGAAGCGCGAGGTGAGATGAACCAGGAGACCTGCTCTTAACCACGAACACAAAGGTCCGCTTCTTGATATACAAGGTTGCGTCAGGAGCCGCGTAAAATGAAACAAGCAACATGACAGACACAATTATCCTATCCACACTGGAGAGTGCGACGTAACCGGGTGCGCACCTTCTTCGACGGGAACACCCATCGGACGACGACTCTGTGACGTCACAGTTTTCGATTACACACAGCGACGTCGCGAACGGCGCTTTTCCCCAATAAAAAACCGACCGACGCTATGTGCGTCGTTTCGCTAAATCGAGAATAATCTCCCCCTCGCCACCGTAACGAGAGTCGCCGCTACGACCGCGGCCGCCTTTCAAGGCATCACGCGTTGCGAGAACGGCACAGAAGGGGGGGGGGGGGTCGCGCGTTTCCGTTCAGGCGCGCGGCCAGCAAGCGGCGACCGGCACTTCAACCCCGCCCGCGGTGCGAACGAGCCAGCGTCTATAAAGACCGGGCTACAGGGCGGGCGACTGCAAAGATAGAGCGAACAGCGGACGAAAGCGGGCCCGCGCGCTGCCCGCTTTGCACGACGCGTACGTGCTTTCTTCATCCGAGCACGCACTGGCGAGCGTCCACGTTTTAAGCACGCGCTGGTGTGGAGACGAGAAGGGGGGGGGGGGGGGGGCATGGAACCGTCCAGCTCCGCGAAAAAAACGTGCAGTACTAGACAAAGGACGGGAACGCGCTGTGTGGGGATTACACGTTAAAACCGCGAGCGTTCCTTTTATATATCCTGGAGATAATTATTCGATTGAAAGCGATAAGTGTAATGAAGTCCGCAAAGAACGAGGGCGAAGAATCGGTGCGCGACGGTCTCAAGTTTTCCCCCGGGGATTAAGGCGTCGCGCAACTGCCGCACGAGACAGAGAGAGAGAGAGGTAAAATAAGAATAGAAAATAAAGGAACAGCGTCGCGGCGAGCGAAATGGAATGTAATGAAGAGGACCACCGACGACGATGAAAGCACAACCGCTACACGTGCCGAGTCTTCACCGGCGTCGCATGACGACGGGGTCTGACAACTATATCGTTCTAGCGCGTCGTCAGGATCATGTTGGGAAAAAACGCGACCTGCCCGGGATCGATTATCGACCTAGACTACTAGAAAGCTGAGTGCCAACTGCACGGATGTTCCCCAAACCATGGTACACCACAAGCCCAATAAATCAATCAATCAATCAATAAATAAATGAACCAGGCGATCACCGCTGTCCTTTGAGCAGCTGATGCCGGTAGACGAAGACCCCACTGCAGGTCAAGTTAGCTGACGCATCATTTCAGTTTATGAATGAAAGCATTAGATGGCTATGTTGACGCCGGAAGTCCTCAAAATGTGTCGCCGGAAGTTGGTCCCCTCTGACGTGACTGAGGCCCTCGTTCACCAATTCTGATAGTCGGTGATAGCAATGATGATGATAGTAGTAGTGACGTTAGTGGTGATAGTGATGATGATAGCGACAGCAAAAGTCGTGAGCTCCGAGTCCCGCAGAGATCGCGTGTCGAGTCCCGTGAAATTCGTGGGAAATGAAAAAAAGGAGGGAAAAAGAGAAAGGCTCCCGCATTTCCGCTCTTAAGCAGACAAGTGCAATCCCGTAGTTTTTGTTCCAAAGGCAGGCTATGCGTTTTCACCGTGCGGATTTTGCTTTATTTCAGTGCTGGGAGGGACCATTCGTAGTGCATCTTACACACCTCTTGCACCCAACTTCCTTTCGGCCTAGTCTACAGTACGCTTGTTCACTTACAGGGGCATCTTTCAGCGCTGCCGTCCGGCCGTCCCAACGCCGACTGTGTGAGGGCATTCACTCGTGAAATTTCTAAAATGAAACGCACACCGTGATGATACACCTAGAGCGCGTGAGTGTACGAGTAGATAAGATACTGCTCAAGTTGCGTCACACTTGGCAAAGCGGGTCTGCGAGTCCTCGCTGAAGAGCAAATCGTGGGGTCACTCGATCGACAGACAAGCCGCCGCACTGCGCTCGGCATGGGAGGGTTTTTCACGCGATACATTTGACGTCACACAGAGACGCAGTAGCTTCGATCCCGGAATATAGGTCACTTTATCAGAAACACGAGGATTCGTGGCGGAAGGTCCGGATTTCTACTCAAATGAAAGAGTCAGCCGTCGGCCACTACGGTATCACTGTAAAAAAAAAAAAAAAAAAAAAAAGGTGCGTCCCGGTACTCTGGTCGGCATCGGTGAAAGTCACGCACGCGCAGTTGTGTCCTCGACACTTCAGTGGCTTTAGCGACACGTGAGGCAAGAAAACAAAAACGGTAATGCAACTGATGATACCTAGTTTGTTGTCATTCTAGCTCTTGAAGCAAGCCGGCTTAGGAGTCGTAGCAAAATAAAGCTACTTGTCGGCGATTTATATCGCAGTTTTTATTCAAGCCTCACATGATGAACACCTACTACGCGACGCAACCAGTTGATGAAACCGAAACAGCATAAAGACGAAATCCAATTATAAATTATTTAACGGCCGTAGGCAAACACCACGCGGTGATCCACGTATTTCAATGTCTGAGGCATTATTCGAAAGAAGATTGGTTTTGGTTTTGTGGGGTTTAACGTCCCAAAGCGACTAAGGCTATGAGAGACGCCGTAGTGGAGGGCTCCGGAAATTTCGACCACCTGGGGTTCTTTAACGTGCACTGACATCGCACAGCACACGGGCCACAAGAAGAAACTCACGCAACTATGATTTGGTGTCTACAGTACTCTGAAGCACTACCATGACTTCAAGTGCCCGTGTGGCACGGGTATTACTGTGTACCTTTCCTTTCCCCCCACAAAACTATACCACTTGCATTCCGCTTGTGCGAGCACCAGGGGCTGCTAGAGACAGAAGTTACGAGAGGGACAAACAGGAATGATAACAACAACAACAACAACAACAAAAATTGCGAGGACACTTTGGCAACTAGAGTGTTAGGTGGCGAAAGCCGAGGACACTACGCCGTGACAACTTCCGGTTGATGTGACGTCACACCGTTCCCGTAGCTATATCGATACCCAAATTATACATTTTTCGGGGATCTTATATGTTAATTACGCTTAATTAAACATTTTCCCATCTAATTTGACACAAATCCGACGTTTTTCCGACCACTCTGTGACAATTATCACTACGCCGTGACGACTTCCGGTAGATGTGACGTCACGCCGTTCCCGCGGCTATATAGACGTCCGCGCTATTTCGACATTTTTGGCCTATAATTAACTAATCAATCTAGTCACCAAACTTGGCTCCTAGGTTCATTTTTTCCTCCTCTATCTGAAGCAACCATTGGTTTTCTTCCATCTTTTTTTAGTTCCTGAGTTAAACCCGTGTGACACGATGTGCTAACGGACGACAGTTTGAGTCATTAAAGGCTTAGCGGATCCAGGGCCCCACCGCGCGCGTCCCTCCCGCGGTAGCCTCCGCGAAGGCAGGGCCGGCCCCGCTCCACATTTGCCCCTCGACAGGTGTTCCAACAAAAGGCGAGCAGCCAGCGGCCGCTGCCGCACCCGCGAAACAATTCTCGGATTCTGAATGCAGCTATTCTGGTAAAATCCCCAGGAAGGAAAACGCGCGACAGATGTGTTGCCCCTGAAAGGAACTGAATCGTCAAAACAAGATTCGGAAAAGGGAAGAGGAATGCTTCGTTTTAACACGGCGATTCACGTAGTGCAGTGAAAACAACTGCCGGAAGTCAGCTCCCGCACAGACCTTGAAGAGCAAAAAAAAAAAAGGGGGGGGGGGGGGGGATGGGGGGCGAAAGTGCCACATTTCTTTCAGGCCGTCCCTAGTGAGCCCTCATTCAGCGGCGGGCAGCATGACGGCGTACGTCGGAGCGAGAGTACAGGGTTCATCACTCTTAGCGGGAACACTTGAGCGCGCGGATCAGCTGCTCCCCAGCGCCGTGCAGCGGACAGTACGCGACAGAGCGCCAACTGCGCGAGCCGCGCAGAACCGCTTACTCAAGTGTTCCCGCTATGAGTGATCGAACCTGCGCACAGTTCTCTGCGCATCGTGTTATCAAAAAAAAAAAAAAAAAAAGAAAGGTGAAAAAGATTTCACTGCGCCCTCATCAGGAAGTTCGCGTGACAAAACAGGCTTTATAAGGTTTGATCCTGAGAACAATAACAGTCGAAACTGGCCTGACTATACAAAGACTGACACTGTAAAGTGGTCACAGCCGTCACGAGCCAACTACAATAAGCCCATTCTGCCGGACAACGGGAGTAAAAAAAAATATTCGGCAGAGACACTTACTCCCCCTGCGTGCACGCACCACCAAGAAGTGTGAGATTATTTTCTCGTGTCCCGTCTACGTCCTGCGCTGTTAACATCAGGATGGAAAACCAAGCCCAAGCTGCTGTCCTGGCCAACTAATTGTGCGCGTGACCTTTCACGTTCCATCGAAGCAACAGGCACAGCAGCGTACACAAAGCCAGGGGACTGCATCGCGCGACACACCCAATCGATTATCGATCGCGGAGTGCAAAAAAAGTGCGCGCAATATGTCCCGATCAATATTCTCGGCACTACACATACACAGTCGCAGTTGGGGTCCCATCAGTTTTCAAAGAAACTTCGAACTGCGGTCGAAAATGCAGATTGAGCGCGCGTTGACAGGTGCAGTGAGCAGCTATAGACCGCCTTCACAACGCTTCGAAACAAGGCGCCCGAACTGGTTAGCAATAGGCTTTCAACGGTCGTTTCAATAGGTCGTTTCAACGCTGACCTACGCGCTGCCATGTGCTTGACTCGTACCGACAGAACAGCGGAAGAGCCACACGTGCCTGCGTGGTTCGAACTCCTGGACAGGAAATATATATATATATATTTTTGCGAGGTTGAACTAGGCTCCACACGCTACTTCGAAGATCACCGAGCACAAGTGGACTTCAAAGAGGCTAAGAGACGCTTTAAACCCCGCACCACAACTGCGATGCGTAGCTAACAGACTATACAAGGCAACGAACGTCGTCAAGAATTAGAAACATGCGTATTTTTAGTGCATTCAGTTAAGCTACCAATAAAGCAGTGCATGATAAACGGCACAGGCAACGATATGCAGTCGAACCTCGTTATAACGAAATCGTCTATAAAGAAATAATGGATATAACGAAGCAATGACGATTCCCCTTACAAGCTCGGTCGAACTGGCTATAACGAAGCTACGGCTATAACGAAGTAATCGTCGGGCCCCTTCAACTTCGTTATAACGAGGTTCAAGTGCCCACAGCAAGGAGACAGGACAAAAAATGATCCCAGCGCGTCACAACAACAATGAAGGCAGCGTATCCACACAATTGGCGCCCAATTCTAATTTGAGAGGCGGGAGCAGTCAGTTACGAGTCGAATAGGGACAGATAACAAGACGGGGGCCTACAGACGTCGGCCTCCGTCCACAACTATCGCGGGGCAGATTGTAGGTTGAGGTCGACAGAAGTCCTCGCCCGCAGCGCTAATGTATCGCGGATTCCAGCGGGACCGCAAATTTAGCTCGCACCTTACATTACAGCGAAAAAAAAATCACTTTAGGTGCATTAAACTGCGCCTCAACCACGGCCCCTTACCCGTATGCCCCGTCAATCAGGGGCAATCCGATTACTGCACCCGTGTCGCGTATTATTCGTAATAATGGGATGCTAGAAGTGAGGAGAATCAGGTGCGGTGGCTCAGCGGCTGTGGCGTTCGGCTGACGAACGCAAGGTCTCGGAATCGAATCCCGAACGCGGAGGGGCCGGGGCAGCATTTCGACGGAGACGAAAAACGCCCATTCAGGTTCGCCGACAAGCTGTAGAAACAAGGACGAAGGAGCAGGAGCGCCGAAGAACCAATACCCTCGAGTGACAGGTTGAATGGACGTGAAGGGGGGGGGGGGGGGTGCCTCAGTAGTATACGGTTGTTGCGCGAATAACAGCTCTCGGAGCGGGACATCCCCGAAAACGATAGATGCACGACCGACCGAACCGTCATCTTCACACCCCACGAGAGACGGGAGACAACGAGGGCACGCTACAAGGCGCGCAGCAGCGGAGTCGCGGTGACCGTGGCGCAGAACGACAGAGGAGGCAGGGGCGCTTAGCGCGGACGTAGAAGGGGAGCCACGACCGGCGCACCGTGGAAGCCAATGAGCCGAGGAGAGAGAAAGAGAGAGAAAGAAGAGGCGCCAAACGAGCGGGCAACGAGACGAGACGATGGGCGGAGGGAAAAAAAGAAAGCCGAGGTAATGGACGGCAGCACGCATAGAGAGGCGACGACAGGGCGACAACGGACAACGCGAATGACGCCGCCGGAGCCCAACGGTGTATGTACCGTGGCCCGTTGGGAGGGGGGGGGGGGGGGGGGGGGGTCGGTTTCGCGCGAGAGCTCGTACTGCTCCTCGGCTCTTCGGGTGCTCTCCTCGGGTTGCCGCTCAGCCACATCTCAATGTGCGGCTCCCTCGCTCACACTTCCCGGCGCACACACACATGCACGGCGTCCTCTTTTCCTCGTCGAGGCTGCTCCTCTCGCGGATATAGCGGTACAAGCTACACTCAACTCGCTTCGCGCGAGTCTGCTCGGACGACCTGCGCTGCAGCTTACACCAGCTGACAGCACTGGGGAACTGACGCCGAGAGACGAGCGAAAGAGGTGGGGAAGAGAAACAAGAGATCGAGAAACGAAAATGCGAGCCGCATTTGCAGGCTGCAGTTTCCTAAATTCTCCGTCGAGAGAGAGAAAGAAGAACACGGGGACACTTCATCACGTGTGAAAGAATGCGATATCATTAGAACCAGCGAACTTTACGAGAGACCACTACGCCAGTTGGGAAAGGAGGGGGGGGGGGGGGGGCGGTGACTCGTGACCTGAACACGTCATAACCGTCTCCACCTATCCCGGAATTTTAGAAGCCCACAACGCCGTTTCTTTTATTTTCTTTTCCAGTGATGGGGCTTTTCGCATTATGGCATTAAAAAAAAAAAGGGAGGGAGGTGGGGTCCAAAGCGGTTTTCCCTCAGAACAGCTCTCGCTTGGGGAGTGAGGGGAACGGGGGGGGGGGGGGGGGGGGGGCTACGACCTCCTTCTTGTGAACACTCATCGGCATGCCAGGGAAGCACGCTGGCTCAACAGCGCCCGGCTGTTGAGTCCAAGGACACGGGTTCGATCGCGATCCCGCCGAGCCGCTCGCATTTCGATGGAGGCGAAAAACGCAATGCGCCTGTGCACCGTGCATTGTCAGTGCACGATAAAGAATCCCAGGTAGTCGCAATTAATCCGTAGCCCTCCACTACGGCGTCCCTAATAACTGATGTCGCTTTGGGACCTTAAACCCATATACCATATACCGATTTGATTTATGGGGTTTAACGTCCCAAAGCGACTGAGGCTATGAGGGACGCCGTAGTGGAGGGCTCCGGAAATTTCGACCACCTGGGGTTCTTTAACGTGCACTGACATCGCACAGTACACGGGCCTCTAGAATTTCTCCTCCAAAGAAATTCTAGCCGCCGCGGCCGGGATCGAACCCGCGTCTTTTGGGTCAGCAGCCGAGCACCATAACCGCTGAGCCACCGCGGCGGCTATACCATATACCATACCATACCGTACTATACAAAGTATCTGGAACATTACAACAAGGGCGGAGCTACTGCATGCTTTCAGAGCTGCTGCATGCTTTCGGCACGAGAAGTACGAAACATAGGCCCGCATAAACGCGTTCACGACGACGAAAGCCTGGAGAACGCGCCATACGTATATTTGCGATGGTTGTTTCGTGCTAAACGTCAAAGCTGTAACGAACTTTTTTCGGGATCACTTTGGCACGAACGCTCTCGCCAGTTGATAACAGTGCAGCGCGAAGACTCCAATACTCTCCTCTCCGCCTTCGAGCGAGGCGAAGAAACCACAGCTACAGCTGTAGTGCCGCGCCACCTGCACTCACGAAAGCGTACTCCTTGGAGGCACATACGGGGGCGAAGCGCACTGCTCACTGCAAACAGAAAGGAGTAAAGAGGGAGTAGACTGTCCTCTACACTCTAAGGAGAAAGGTGTAAAAAGGGAGTAAAGCTGCCCTCTAGCGCATACCCTTCAAGAAAGGGGTGTGTGCGCTAGAGGTCAGCTTTACTCCCTTTTGACTCCCATATAGGTGTACTGGTGTTTAGAGTGCATGGGTAACCCTACGACTCCTTTTACGGTGTCGTTAGGAACTTCTTTTTCACTCCCTTTAAGCAGAGTGCCACGACACCCCCCTTCCCGTTAATGTGCGACTCCTTGGGCAATCCTCGTGTTGCCTCCTTCAAGGTAAAGCTTCTCCAGCACCTGCACAAACTTCCATTCGCGGTCACCCCCTTAGCAGCCTCGTCTGCCCGAACGAAAGCACAGCCGGAGACACGCCGAGCTCCCCGATGAGAGACGGCAGTAAGTGAGGCGGCAAATTGCTCGGGCGTCCCTCCTGGCTATAAAGAACTGAGCGGCCGCGCATGGCGACGATGCATCAGCCCGGCGATGCCCAGCGCATGCAAAGCTCGAATAAGAAAAAGAAAGAAGAATATGGGAGGGCGTTATATAGAAACCAGGAAGCGGGTGGCGGAAGAAATTCGCAAGCAACTCTCCTACGTATATCTTCTCTTCGCCATCGCGGTGGTTCTGCTCACGGAGCCATCTCCATCACGACTACCGTGGTCTTGATAGTCAAACCCTCTCCCACCACGGGGGGGGGGGGGGGGGGGGGGGAGTTAAAGCGTCCTAACAGCTACAGCACCCCCCTTCCCCTTGTTGTTCGACCGGTTCAAACGCAGCCAGGCTGGAGCGCCCCTATACTCGCGCGTTAGCTAAAACGACGCTGCAAGCGGAGGAAACAACAGGCAGCCCCAAAAACAAACAAACACACAAATGCACACACCTGCGTGGCGGTCTGCGAAACCGAAGAACATTTTCTGCCTATGTGAACAATGCCTAAACAATGGACACTAAGGGTGCTTCAGCGAACAAAAAAAGGTTTGGTTTGGTTTATGGGGTTTAACGTCCGAAAGCGACTAAGGCTATGAGAGACGCCGTAGTGGAGGGCTCCGGAAATTTCGACCACCTGGGGTTCTTTAACGTGCACTGCCATCGCACAGTACACGGGCCTCAAGAATTTCTCCTCCAAAGAAATTCTAGCCGCCGCGGCCGGGATT
Source organism: Amblyomma mixtum (assembly GCF_055824585.1). Lineage (NCBI taxonomy): Eukaryota > Metazoa > Arthropoda > Arachnida > Ixodida > Ixodidae > Amblyomma > Amblyomma mixtum. The sequence goes on from NC_143013.1 coordinate 259,938,653, forward strand.
GAACCTGCGTCTTTCGGGTCAGCAGCCGAGCGCCATAGCCACTGAGCCACCGCGGCGGCTCCAGTAGAAGGGTCGACAGCGATAACTACATACAGCACCCGTCACTGGGGGGCACATGTCTGTTAAGGTCAACTGCCACGTCACTTCGTTGGTGCCGGGACACAGACACACGAAAGAAAGGGAGCGGAGTGTTTACCTATAATATTTTTTTTTTTTTATAGCAACCGTCGAAATTCGTCAGCGAGCGGACGATAACTTTTTCAAGCACCCGCGAAAATGGGGAGGAAGAGCCCGGACAGAAAAAAAAAAGAAAAAACGATCACAGGCGCATGGTACAATTACCAAAATTCCGGCACAGTGTTTGCTGGATATACATGCTAAAAAGGGAGCTCACAAGTCGGTGGGCACGCCGCCACATACCGCGGTGGCTGGGCTGTGACGACGTCTCGAGGTCGCGTGGGCTCTCCCGACCAATCATTCGGAAACGCGAATTTGGCGGCGCTCTCCGACTGGTTCCTTTGGGGTCACGTGACACCGATGACGTCCTATCCAAATCGACCAATCAGGGCATTTGAAAAATTTCCCGCCGTCCTCTGGTTCCTCTGGAGTCACTTGACACTGATGACGCCGTCACGGTCGCGCGATCACAAACCGACTAATCAGGAAATTTCGTTACGGAGAAACCGGAAACTGCATGACAACAGCCTACATGCTGCCTGCCGCATTAAAAAAAAAAAAAAGAAACAGCTGTGCGAAAGGGGTTTCTACTTCACTACAACAAAGTAACCGTACCTGCCATGCACCACTTACGGGGCCGTTTTTTTTTGGCCAACACTTTAATCAAGGTTCTACGTGCGCCCACAAGCAGAACATTGAAGGGCGAGGAAGGAAGGTGGGGGTTGGGGGGGGTGTAGTTTCTCGCACAAGTGCGACATACATCTGTGTACGGCGACACAACACCGCCAGGAGGAGCTCATGCAGTGCCATGCTACTAAACTAAAGAAAAAAAAAATAAGGAAATGGTAAAAGGGGGACAAGTAAGCGCGACAGGCGAGACCGCAGAACCAGGATCTCGGCTCGACGCTCCCCCCTCCTCCTCCTCCTCCGCGACGGAGACGCCGTCGCCTGGCGCGCGCGCAAGACGCAAGACACGCGCAGACAGGCCGCACGATACTGGCGCTCGCGCCACGTCGCGCTCCACGGGCGACGTGGCGAAGAAGCCGCCGCAGCAGTGCGCCTTAATTATCCGCTCTCAACTAGAAAAACCAGATTACACACAGACACAGGGAAGAGGCTGGTTTGGGCAACAAGCCTGCTGCCGCCACTGGTTCGGGCCGGCCTGGCTGGCTGCCCCGGCGCTGCATTGCAGAAGCACTGCTGCAGAGACTGGGACGGCGCGTTGCTGCACTGCGCGAGCTGCCGTGCATAGCTAAGGAGGCAGCACACGCGCTCCACAAAGCACGCCCCGCTTTGGAGGTCGCCGGGCGCGTGCGATCCGAGCAGAGAGGAGCGAGCAGAGAAAAAGAAGCTTGGAGCTAAGCAGTAACGCTTACGCCAGCGTTTGGGTGCAAAGTGTGTTATATATATATATATATATATATATATATATATATATATATATATATAATGACGGGCGCGCTGCTACAGTTCAGGCAGTAGCAGATGGTATATAGCGGTAGCCAAAGCGCACACCGCCTACAGGGGCGATTCGATCGGGCGACGCGGCAGCCGTGATATAGCTGCAGCTCATAAACGCGCGGTAACCACACTGTGAGCGATTGCACCCGGACAAAGAAGAAACGAAGACGACAGCTACAGATACGAGCAAAAAGCGCGCCCCCGAGACGACATAGGGAAGAGATGATCGCGACGATATATATATATATGGGCGTGTTCAGATAAGAACGGTAATCGAGGTCCCATCACCATTTTTTGTTTCCAATGAAATTTTTATATATGATGGGCAAATGTGTCCACACAAAGGAATGAACCTTATTTTTGCAAGAAGCTTCCTAGTTTTCTCGGAAAAAAATCGCACGTCACAAGAGGTGGAGAATGTCGTTTTTGGCACTTCGCAAAGTTGCAAGTTTGAAGCCTCATTCCATGCACAAAAATTTTTTTCCTCTCGTCAGAATTTTTTCAGAACCTCCTTACAACTTGTACAATCCGAAAAAATAAAAATTGTTTTCTTGTTTTTTTAATCTTCCGAGTAAAAAAATTGCAAACTTCGCTTCTGGAGCTATGCGGTGCAAAAAAGGCACTTTTCAGGGCAGCCTTAGGGCAAGATGCCTAAAGATCTTCCCACTGAATATTTTCCTCAGTATTTTTCAGCTGTTTTTACTCACCTCAGGCAAGTTCTGTTGCTCTAGACTTGACAGATAGTTTTCAGTACCGTCTCAAAATTGGCCGAAGTTCAAAAACGCCAAAAAAGTGACAACTTTGACTTGGGTTTAAAAAAAAACACCATCATCGAATTTTGTTAAAATTTGCCTAAATAATCCCCAATACATGATAATATTAAGGCGCTAGAAAAGTGTTGCATTATATTGTTTTAAAATGCAAAAATAAACACAAAACTGAGTTCATGTTCTTGTTATATACAATTGCTTATTACTGCCTCTTAGAAATAGTACCTCTCAGAAATTTGATTTAGCACTCATTGAACGTGGTTACATTTTATTTACCCCAATATCCGAACCATTCTCAATGATTATAGAGCTTCTATTCGCTTGTTAGCGGCGCTCTTAATGCGTGAAAATGGGAATAAATTCGCTATTTTGCCTGATGTCGAAACAATTGGATGGGGGCGGTCAAACGTTGTTTGTATTCACTAATTTATTCGTCGTACGGTCTATTGGTATATATAATCGATTCATTAAAGTTATTATATCATTTCTCGGTTCTTAGAAAAATTTCTGTATATAAAAGTTAATATTAATGCCTTTCTGAAGTCGGCGTTTTCGAACCTGCGTCTATTTACCTCTGTGTTCAATGGTTCTACAAGGCACTGTTAGGAGACAAAACGTCGTCTCCTGAGCGGAACGATTTATCTGCAAGGTTTTTAATCATGGAGAGTTTTAATCGGGAGACAATTTTAAAATTGGATGCCGCTTCATGTGCACATTGCAATTCAGAAAATCGTAACAAGAAATAAACGGCGGCAGTTGATTTCGGTTTTTGCGCACAGTATACTGTCCAGCACGAAGCACTAACCAGATCACAGTCTCTTGCATTCCGAAGCAGCGGTGGAGGCCACGTAGGATGCACTGCCTTCACTTGACTGAACCTACTTCCGCAGGTGGAGCGTCTGAACTCCAGGCAATTTGTATGCCAGTTTTCCAATGTTCCTTCTTCACTTCGCGAAAGTCTGCAAGCTCCTTCTGTGGCAGCTCCAGAATGGTGATGTTCTTTAGTGCTTGTTGAATTGCGTCTACGAATCCTCCGGCTCTGTGTATGGCCTCATTTGCAGGCTTGTGCAAGTTGTGGTTTGATGCTCGATGGTGTGATGCTGTGTCATGTTTCCTCAGGAATTGTGCCACTATCCACATGATGGCATTTTCACTTTGGAAAATTTTTAAGTGAGCAGCGAGCATGAGGTGTTGATTGCTACATGGGAATACGGTGAGCTAGTTAAAAAAACTCTGACCGCTTCATCGTTTATGAGAGAATTTTTAAGAGTGGCCATGAAATGCATTCCCTACAACTATATTATATCTGTGCAAGCAAGAGCAATACATAAAAAAAACACACGGCTGCAGGAGAGGTGCAATTGTTTTACATTTTGATTTCGCCAAAAAATGAACAGTTGTGCTTCCAGACTCAGTACAAGCGTAAAATTGGCAGAAAAAGCAGGTAACCGTGTTTACCTGCGTTATCATGTCCAGAAAATCGACTCGTAACTACGCCGTTAATTTCGACGATATGTCTCACGATTCCGCTCATGCATGCTTGGCTCTGTCGAAAATCAAAGCACATCTCGAAGAAAACGCGCCAATCTACACCAAGATAATATATTTGAGCGATAGGGCAACCGCTCACTTCAGGAATAAATACCAGTTTCATGAGCTGCAGTGCAGTGAATGCCAAAGGACGATATTGATGTTTTCGGCCTCTGGACACTGCAAAAATGCTTGCGACGGCGTTGGTGGCCTAGTGAAACATTGAGCTTCAAACAACAACTTGCACAAGCCTGCAAATGAGGCCATACACAGAGCCGGAGGCTTCGTAGACGCAATTCCAGAAACACTAAAGAACATCACCATTCTGGAGCTGCCACAGAGGGAGCTTGCAGACTTTCGCGAAGTGAAGAAGGAACAATGGAAAACTGGCATACAAAGTGCCTGGAGTTCAGACGCTCCACCTGCGGAAGTAGGTTCAGTCAAGTGAAGGCAGTGCATCCTACGTGGCCTCCACCGCTGCTTCGGAATGCAAGAGACTGTGATCTGGTTAGTGCTTCGTGCTGGACAGTATACTGTGCGCAAAAACGGAAATCAACTGCCGCCGTTTATTTCTTGTTACGATTTTCTGAATTGCAATGTGCACATGAAGCGGCATCCAATTTTTAAATTGCCTCCCGATTAAAACTCTTCATGATTAAAAACCTTGCAGATAAATCGTTCCCCTCAGGAGACGACGTTTTGTCTCCTGACAGTGCCTTGTAGAACCACTGAACACAGAGGTAAATAGACGCAGGTTCGAAAACGCCGACTTCAGAAACGCATTAATATTAACTTTTATATACAAAAATTTTTCTAAGAACCGAGAAATGATCTAATATCTTTAATGAATCGATTATATATACCAATAGACCGTACGACGAATAAATTAGTGAATACAAACAACGTTTGACCGCCCCCAGCCAATTCTTTCGACATCAGGCAAAATAGCGAATTTATTCCCATTTTCACGCATTAAGAGCGCCGCTAACAAGCGAATAGAAGCTCTATAATCATTGAGAATGGTTCGGATATTGGGGTAAATAAAATGTAACCACGTTCAATGAGTGCTAAATCAAATTTCTGAGAGCTACTATTTCTAAGAGGCAGTAATAAGCAATTGTATATAACAAGAACATGAACTCAGTTTTGTGTTTATTTTTGCATTTTAAAACAATATAATGCAACACTTTTCTAGTGCTTTATTATTATCATGTATTGAGGATTATTCACGCAAATTTTAACAAAATTCGATGATGATGTTTTTTTTTAAACCAAAGTCAAAGTTGTCACTTTTTTGGCGTTTTTGAACTTCGGCCAATTTTGAGACGGTACTGAAAACTATCTGTCAAGTCTAGAGCAACAGAACTTGCCTGAGGTGAGCAAAAACAGCTGAAAAATACTGAGGAAAATATTCAGTGGGAAGATCTTTAGGCATCTTGCCCTAAGGCTGCCCTGAAAAGTGCCTTTTTTGCACTGCATAGCTCCAGAAGCGAAGTTTGCAATTTTTTTACTCGGAAGATTAAAAAAGCAAGAAAACAATTTTTATTTTTTCGGATTGTACAAGTTGAAAAAAGGTTCTGAAAAAATCCTGACGCGCGGAAAAAAATTTTTGTGCATGGAATGAGGCTTCAAACTTGCAACTTTGCGAAGTGCCAAAAACGACATTCTCCACCTCTTGTGACGTGCGATTTTTTTCCGAAAAAACTACGAAGCTTCTTGCAAAACTAAGGTTCATTCCTTTGTGTGGACACATTTGCCCATCATATATAAAAATTTCATTGAAAACAAAAAATGGTCATGGGACCTCGATTACCGTTCTTATCTGAACACGCCCATATATATTTATATATATATAGATAAACACACGCAGTGACACCGATTCGCGGCGAGGTTATTATATATAGCTGCCTCCCCGTACAAGCGCCAAGGAACTGCGCCCAGCTGAATGGCCGCTCTTCGCAAGGAACAAAGCGACGAACGTCGCGAACCGTTAGAACCGTTAGATATCCCCTGTGCAGTCTTTGCAACGTCTAATCCTTATATTTCACTGAAGACCTTTTTTCTGTCACAAATAATTACCTGATTTACAATGCAAATCGCTTTGTGATTGTTTCTTATTATTCTCTGTAGTGTCTATGTTGGGTTTGCCATTTATATGTCATTGAATAATCACTTCTAAGGCAACTGCGTTTATTTTGTATAAAGAATGCTGTTCCTGCCTTCATGTTTTTTTGCACACTCTTCTATTTTTTTTTGTAGTGAGCCCTCTTGTATTTCTGTAATTTGAACGCTCTTGCTTGTACGCTTTGCATTTTTCCACCATTCTTATGTGTATTATTTTGGCATGCATATAGAGAGCATTTGTCCTCACTAATATCTTTGCTTTTATTGCATGGATCCATAACTAGCCTTTGGCTAAGGATCCAGACAGTGATGTTATGTACTGTGCTGAAGAAATGATAATAAAAAGAATTGAATTGAATTGAAGCGCTTCTGTTCCTGCCTGTTCTCAAAGTCAGTTGACTCTCCCGAGCGAAACGTAGACGCATGAACTACGACTCCCTTCGCCAGCACTAACTGACTGCGCATCCTCTCTCGGAGTAACGGCCCACACTAGTATGGGCACAACGAAACAAAAACACACACACAAAAAAACGAGATAAACAGCCACAGGGCACGCAAGTCACGAAACAGTGAAGCTGACGACAAAAAATCCCCCGTCGCAGAGAGACGACTCGAAGGGTGGGGGTGGGTTCGTGTTGCGACAAATCTGCGTTGCAAAGAGTCATCTCGCCATTGCTTGTGGAGAGTGGAGGACGCCGGGGGCTCGTAGGCGAGAGTGACATTTCTACCTGTCCGGAAGTGCAGGCTTCACAATGACAGAGAGCGTGTTTTCGCCGAAAGAGAGGCTGCAATGCTAACGCAGTGAAATTAATCATCATCATCACCATCGGCCAGGTGACGTTCACTGCGGGGCAGTGCCTTCTGCTGTAGGTCGCTAACACTGCCGCATCACACCAACTAACTTCCCAACTTCATCTCTCCATCTCTATTCACAGGCGCACCAGCAAACGTTCTCCTTCGCTCTGGTTACCCTAACAGACCATCGGTTGTCTCTTTTTTTTTCCGCACCACGCGACCGGGACATCACCAACTCGAATCTGTTCTCAAATCCCCATTGCCCTTCATTCCGTGTCTTCTTAAGCTTTCACAAAACTTGCGCGGCTACGTATACTGAACGTCCGCCTATATACAGTCGGCGCTAAATAACGCTTTCCCCCGACCGCTCCTATTTAGTGCTCACTGCCTCCCCCAACTGTTTACCCTCCGCTCCTGCGGCAATGTCGCACGCAAGCAAGGCACACCACGCAGTGCGTGACATGCCCTTGGCTCTCAGTCGACACGACGCCGCCTGGAGGCGAATTCGCGAAGTACAAAACAGGTGGCAGGAGCGACTGCCAACTCGATATCGCACACGCAAATGAGCACACCTTCGGTCGCCTTGGATAAGACATCAAAATGGAGCGAGAGAGAGAGAGAAAGAGAGAGAGAACGACTCGCCAGGAATCGCACCGTGAACGCGTGACCTAGTAAGCGGGCTGAAAACAAACAATCATTCTCCTCGATTCGTTTATTTTTCTTTCCCTTTAACGCCGCAAAAACGAGCAAGGCCGTAGCGCAGAACGGCCTTGGCAGTAACAGCAGCAGCAACTCGGGGGCTCGACAAACCAGCCGGTCGTCACGAAACGCGATGCGAACGCCGACACGTGACCAGCGACAAAATTCTTTTCTTGGCGCCCGGATCAAAGCGTACACAGAGCAAAACAAACTCTTTCCTTTATTTTTTTATCATACCCTTTTTTTCCCTCGCGCTAGTCAACGCGAACCGTGAGTGTCAAGGTACACACACATCCGCACGCCTGTCCACAGACCGTCCGAACGGCGCGCCTCAGCGTGCGTTGACATCTGCCGCTCCATGCCGGACTGGTTTGGTTTATGGGGGTTTAACGTCCCAAAGCGACTCGGGCTACGAGGGACGCCGTAGTGGAGGGCTCCGGAAATTTCGAACATCCGGGGGTTCCTGAACGTGCACTGACATCGCACAGTACGTGGGCCTATAGAATTTCGCCTCCACCGAAATTCGACCGTCGCGGCCAGGATCGAACCCGTGCCTTTCGGGTCAGCAGCCGAGCGCCAATAACCACTGAGCCACCGCGACGGACTGGATGTTGCTCTTCTCAACTAACGATCCTTACGAAGACGCATGCAACCTGTTCAGAACCCTCGGCCACTGGCGCGCTCTGGACAAGCGGGTGGAGGATTATAAGTCGGGCTTCGACAAGATGCACGCAGGGCCGAACGACGAGAGCGCGCAGTGGCGACAACGACGGCTGCCCCTCGCAAAACACAACCCTAAGCTACGTTACAACGTATACCGACATAGTAAAAAAAATACAAATGAAAAAATTCACAGCTGCGTGTATTTAACCCTGAATACGCAACCGGTCCCGAAATTTTGAAGCAGATGAAGTTTTTTTTTTTTTTTCCGAGTCTACAGCGTACAAACGCAGAATTTACTGGCACTGCAGTTCAGACCATATCAGAGCCCCCACTTTTTTTTTTTTAAATTTCAGGACCAACCCTCGCTGCCGAATGTCCCTTCAGGTTTCAATCAGACTGGCGCCAGTACATGTCTCAACTTGCAAGACAGTGTTTGACAGTATTTGCTGCTGGGCTAGTTTTTATATACACAGCATATCAAGCTGTTGGGTTTGGTCCCGTTAAGTTACATTAGCTTTGCTATCACAAAAATGGTTCATGGGGTTTTAACGTCCCAAAGCGACTCAGGCTATGAGGGATGTCGTACTGAAGGGCTCCGGAAATTACGACCACCTGGGCTTCTCTAACGTGCACTGACATCGCTCAGTACACGGGCCTAGCAGCAACATTTGCCGCTGCGTGGTTTTTCCTCGTCAGGTTAAGTCCTATGTCGTTAGCGGACTTAAATTGCAGTCACTGTTTCGCGTGGACGTAACTGAGAGCGATTTGTGTTACGCCTGGGCGGAATCCTAACCACGGCCCCCCCCCCCCCCCCCCCCTTCCGCCTCTTCTTTTCGCTCTTTTTCTCAAGGGTTAGCACACTTCGAGCTGGGCTTCAACCAAGGCGTCGATACGCAAGCGTTTACTGCTGTTCAAGGTCGAATTCGGTCGGCGGCACTAATTTCTGGGAAAAGGAATGATCTACCGGGTGCTTCAACGTCAGTCGAACATCGCCGCCCCCTCCGAACGGTCGAGCCAGTACAGCGCCCTGGCGGGGACTCGAGAAAACATTGGCGCATTACGTTCCACGTTTTCTAGCTGCAATGCACCTGGCCTCGAGACTATTACAGGGGCACGCGAGCCAAGAGGAAAGTGGATCACGCAGCAGCCAGTGCACACCTTAGAGTAAGCGTTAGTGCGCGGACCGAGTTGAAATTCCGGGCTAAACGACCAGGTCCATGAGCGGTGATGTCTAAATTGGTTTTGAAAGGAGGAACGGAAGGGGTCCAGTGGTAACTGTCTCACTTCACGAAGGACACCTCAACCGCGGGCCGTGATGGCAACTCCGCAGGAGGGGGAGAGAGAGGCGCACACTGAAGATCTGACTGATCCGAAATAACCGCGTCACGAAGCCGAATTTAATCCGGAGCCCTCCACTACACGTCCGGAGCCCTTCACTACACGTACGGCGCGCCTCGCAGCCCCATAGCGTCGGTTAAACACGGAGAGGGGAAAAAAAAAAAAAAGAGAACCGCGCCGATCGTTCATCACCAGCGGTCCACACATAACGCACTGTGCTTCCACGTATTCAGTCTCTCCAAGACGCCGCGTGCGGGCGACACGGCCGGAGACGGGCATTAAATAAAGAGGAGGAGGCGGCAGCGGCGGATGACATCACGCGTGGTTGAAGCTCCGATAACGCGAGAGGAGAGCTCGCGCGCGAAGCGGTGAAATTTCATTCGCGCACGGGCGAGACGTAGTACAGCGAGACAGGCAGGCAGCCAGACGGAGCGACAAAAAGCTGTCCCCACACAACGCACAGCAGCAGGCAGACACGCACGCGCACAAAGGGGGCCTGCTGCGACGGAGACCACAGCTGCGAGCTGCGACAGCCGCCAGACGCCGGTGTCTATACGCCGTCTGGGCAATTCAATGCGACGACGAGAATGGGGGGGGGGGGGGGGGGGGGGGAGAGAGAGACAGTGAGAGGCAGCCCGTTATTATTACGAGAAAATAGCGGCGCGCCGCCGCCCCCGAAGGAAAGAACGTCTGGGTCGCGTCTTCGCCAAGTAGAGACACGCACACACACGGCGAGACGCGCGCCGCGTCTGAGACGCCGCCGCCGCAGCAGCACGTTGTTTCCACGTCACAACATGGAAGGGAGGGGGGGGTCGTAACAGCAAGTTACAACACCGAGCATAACGGAAAACCACGCAGCGCTTTCGAATGCTATACGGAGAATAAAGAGAGAGCAGGTGTCGGTTGGATCTAGTGCAGCGCTTACGTAAAAAGCAGCTCCCCATGGAAAGAACACAAAACTACGCACGCAATCGCGTCGACCAATTATCGCCGCTAACTTCGCTCGCGCGCGAGCAGCTTTTCTGAATTCGGTCCCCGATCATTGACCGACGACAGACAAGCACTGCAGTGCGCTCGCGTATACGGCTTGCGCCGGGTATTTTGCGGGACACAGTATCACGGATCAAACCCACTAAGAAACCGCGGCGGCTGTACCAGCACAGGTTACGACAGCTCAACTATAATTGCAACTTCGTTGGCGGTCGCCAAATAGAGTATTTTTGTAGCGTGAGCTACACTGGACACAGTCTCGCCGTTTCGCGTGCTCCCTTCGTCGACCATACTGCGCATGCGCGAGGAGCGAGTGACGTCACTGCGCACGCTACGTGTATCCTGCATAGCAGAGCTAAGCCACTGCCAACTTTTTTTTATTTACTTATTTCCGGGGGAACCGAGACCAAAGCGGTGAATATACATAATAAAGGTCAGGGGACAGCGGAGATGAAGTTCAGGCAAATGCATCATCATCATCATCATTTTATTCCAACATCAACATTACAGATGCTGAGGACCGCGAACAAAAAGCCTCTAGCTGGGCTTGACGGGGTTCAGGGCCGGTATACCAAACCAAGCAAACACAGAATGCGAAGTGTGGGGGGGAAGGCGGCAAAGCATAGCCCAAGGCCAACATGCCGTGCAATGGACATAGTGAGAGCGTCAGGCGCACGTTCACACAAAAGACCTTCAATCCCAGCTAATGCGCGTGTTTACGGGAACAAAAATCCGAGCGATGAATCGCGAAAAGGCGGCACATTTAGTCGAGGCGACGGCGTGGCCACGTAGTTCAGTGCTTTCTTCGGCCAAACTAAGAGCGAACTTCGCGGGCATGGTCAGGATCCCACAGGAAATGCAAGGGGCCGGAAAAGTGTACGCACAAGCAGATGATGGATCGCCGTAATGCAGCGAGTGGAATAAAAGACAGGCGCGACAGTTTTTCGCGCAAGTTATCCGGAAGATGAAGCGAACGCTTCAGAACTGACAGGCTCTGATGACGCGACTACGCGCTCGCAAGATTAAATCTGGAAGCGACGCTCTGCGCTCGTTCGACGCTGTAAGTCGGCTCTGGGGACCCAGACAAGAAATCGCTTATGCGCATTCAAGTGTGGCTCTCATTAAGAGTATAGCTTACGCTAAAAGCTGCGGCCAAGTTAAGATTAGCTGGCACTTCGTCCCAGAACGAACTGTCAAACGCCCCGCAAGAACAAAATAGTTAACTGGAAAGAAAGAGTGACCGCGGTCCAAATCCAGAACGAGCCAGAGGGCCTCCATCAGTCACACCGTACGACGACGGCAGCGAATGAAGCGGCGCTAAATCATCGCGCAGGCCACAACATGACGTGTTTTCGTGACGCTTGTGCGTGGTTTCGAGTTGACGGTGACATATTAAATCTGCTACAAAGGGTGCCGGTGTCTGTACAACCTGTGCGATAACTACTTAACCAACTAACGGTTCTAACAACCAGCATCCTCCTCCCGCATTTTCTCTCTCTCTATGACACACACACACACACACACACACACACACACACACACACACACACACACACACACACACACACACACACACACACACACACACACACACACACACACACACACACACACCGCGTGTACAGAACGAGTAAATCAAACGCAGTGCCGCTCTCTTCTGCCTCATGACGCGTGTGAAGACCGCCGCATTCCAGGTGACATCCGCGCAGGTGGGATCCGCGCAACCCGTCAGTATACTGTCGGGTCTGACGTGTGCCGGCCACTGACGTTCGCGCTGCCGAAGCAAACTGCCACCTGCCGCCGTACGCGAGCGGTTGTCCAGAGCAGAACGACAAGGCGAGAACAACATGCAGGCAGCCCAGACGTGCAGATAGGCAGAGAGGCTTTCTCGCCCTCTTCCAATGCAAAGACATGACAGCGATAGCTGCGTCGCCATCCCTCTCTCTCCTCCCCTAGCTATACCACACAACCACACAGGGAGTGGCAGTGCCTTTACTCCCAAGCGTGACCAGATGATGAAAGCGGCGACTTTTCGACCGCGACTAAATATATGTTGTCCGAGGAAGCGACGCATAACCGAGAGAAAGAACGGTGCGCAGCCATCGCTTTGAATCAAACTTCAAAGTGCTACCACATCCTTCATTAGCCTTCTACACGCATTAAGCCGCTATTTTTTTTTTTCTTGCAGCGACAGCTGTTAAGGCCACGTTTACCGTTTCTGGGGAGTCGTCGGCGTAACGCACCAGGCGCAACGCGTCACGCTGACTGGTCAGAATAGAGCGACGCCAAGCGTGACGCCATGACAGCGCGTCACGCTGGTCCGAACACAATGACGTCACTCACGAGACATTCGCTAGGCTGACCACCGCAGCTAATACGAGCACCGAGGCATAACTGCAACAAAGCACCAATACGACCGCGCCCACAGTTACCATACATTCCGGCTGGCATCCCCACTTCCCACCACCCCACCGCATTACCGCGGCGGTAAACGGCCGATCAATTTTTTTTTTCTGCCAGTGAATGCCGACTGCGAGGACTTTCCGCGCGTCAATGCCGCACAGGTAGGTCGCCGCTGCAGTACAGAACACGCTCGTCACTTCAGCCTGACCTATCAGGCTAGCCGATTTATGGCTGCACGATGTTCATCATCATCATCATCAGCAGCAGCAGCCTGACTATGCCCACCGCAGGGCAAAGGCCTCTCCCACGTCTCTGCAGTTAACCCTGCATTTTGCCAGCTGCGGCCACCGTATTCCCGCAAACTGCCGAGGTTCAAACTGGGCGAATACCAACGCGGACGGGGAAAGCATCGCACGACGCAGGCAGCAGTCACCCGCACTCGTCTCGTTGCGGTCGCAAACCATCAGTCTAGCGCTCTACGGCTGCCCGCGTGGTATGCGTGTTTCGACCTCGTTAGTTTGCAGGCACTTCGAATGTCGTGCAACAACGTACCAACCAGTCAACGTTCTTTCTAGTGCTAGAATGATGCTTGCACAGCATAGCTAAACGGAAGAAGTTGGGGGTGGTAGCCTCCACCTACTTGGCCGTAGCTCCAACCAACTGACGTCATGCTAACGCACATATCTGCATCTGGCCTAATCACCCAAATCGACTGGAATTTCTTTTTTTTTTTTTTGCGAGCCTGTCAAGGCCAAGCTGCTCTTTTCAAATTTCCCGACTTTTCCATGTTGTCCCCGATAACTACTATTTCAGTCCAAACTCCCCAACCAATGAAGAGGCGGGAAAATACAGTGGCCGATAATAGACAGTGAACATATGCTGCAACTAAGACGCGATCGACGAAGCCCGAGAGCAAGCTTTTGCAGATCGATTTTGATGCCAATCTATAGACCGGCGTGATGCCTGGCACGAAACAGCGGAAAGGGCATTAATTCCGTACATTACTAGCGACTGCTTATCCTACAAGAAATACTTTTCGACGTATAGCTACGTTTATAGGTACCGTCAAAATTCACGGCAGACCATCGTGTTAATTTTAAGAGGGCCCTTTTTTTTCCCTGAGCAGGCCAATTTTTTTGACAGTACAGCCTTGACAATTTCCCGCCTTTTCCGCACTCTAAGCAGAAAGGAGTAAAAAGGGAGTAACTCTGTCCTCCCTTTTAAAATGGAGTGAGCTCACTCCCTTTTCACTCCCATATAGGCGTGCAGGTACACAATATATCCCTGACGATTCCAGGTTTTCCAGGTCGCTAGGCACCCCGTCCATCCTGCGTGAAGGAAACCGCCGTGTAGGGGGCTGTTCCTGCTTCTTCAGAGAGTGGGCAGCGAATACGTTAGGGACGCTCCTCGCCTCGTGGCACGGCGGTGCATGCAACAACACCCGCAGCAGCGCAGCGCGGCGCGTGCCCTCACGTATAGCTTCGCCGACATGCTCGCACCACCGGCGCTCACACCGCTTTCCGCGCAACGCCGCCACGGCGATTATATAATACCCACCGCCGAGACCTCGCCGCACCTCCTACCTACGCTGGACGAGGATACTGTCCTTCGAAATGTGGCGACGCGTTTCTCTCTGGCAGCACAATGAGAAAATTCCTCCGGAGTACCAAACATTCCATCGCCATCCCAACATGCAATTACTCCTCATTTACGTGCTCACTTGCACACACTGCGTGCGGGACGAGATGTCTTTCTGAGTCAGAGCAGCGCGGATGCGTCAACATAGCGACTACTAATGAGAGAGATTTCTGTTTTAGCACAACGGAGACGTACTACAGTCGGATACAACTGAAGAACGAAACGCTTTTCCCCGTCAAAGGACCCCCCCGCTTCCAGCCAATGGCGTCGGGCGATTCTCATGAGCCTGCTAGCTTGAAAATGCAGGGAGTGGTAGCAGAAAGGCGATAATATTTTCCCTCTACGGTTGGGGACATACCCCCCTCTCCGTTGTGGCGCCGCTCCCTGCCCTGTTACTCTAGCAGGGTCATGAGAATCGCCCGACGCCATTGGCTGGAAACGGGTCTTTACCGGACGTTGGCTGCGCATGCGCAGGAGGAAAGTGCGTCGTGTCGGCCAAGTCATTTACACAAATTAAAAACCGCAGGGGTCCCATAAGCAAACCTCGGGAAGCTTCGCAGTGCATATTTTGTCACGTCGCTGTCTCAGCCTACAACCGCTGAGCCACCGCGGCGGCACATGCAGAGGTGACATCACAATAGGGGATATTCAAAATTCCGCAAGTGTGCTTTCCCGCATAACAATGTTGCCCCTAACAAGATGGCCGACTTCGCTATAAAGGAACTACATGGGCTTCAGGACAGGCGCTAAAGGTGTGGATAGAATGTAAGAAACATATTTTGGAAGAATCAAAAAAAAAAAAAAACCAGTCTTTCTTGCTTTGTTTCAGCTGGAAACGCATGGTCCACCATCTTGTTGGGGGCAACATTGTTATGCGGGAAAGCGCACTTGCGGAATTTTGAATATCCCCTATACAGTGCACGCTACTGAGAGCAAGAGGCAAGGCGACTCATTTCCCTCAACTGTTCCTCCCCAAGCAACACCTTATGCATGCGTGTGAGCGCTCTTTGTCAGAGCAGTTGAGCCAAGCGACTCTGACCAGGCTATTATCATTTGCCGCGAGACGAGGGGGGTGGCACTCCGCAATTAAAGCGTTGCGGACAGCAACAAGGTCGACACGTGCGGCTCAGGAAGTTCGCTTTGATGACGTCGGCTCTTCCAGAAGCACTTCTTTTGTACTCCTTCCTTAATATATTTTTTTTTGTTCAAGGGCGAGAACAATTCAGTCGCCATTCGGCAAACGTGTCCACAACACCGAGACAACAAAAGTAAAGCAAGAACAACAAGAAGAAGAAATTACAACAGCATTCTAATAAAAGTTTCTCTAAAATCAGAGAGAGAGAGAGAGAAAAAATAAAGGCAACAGCGGAGAGCACTAGCAGCAGCATTGCCGGAAAAGAAGGCTAATACGGATTCCTTCCACTCTTTCTTTCTTTCTTTTTTTGTTTTCTCTCACGCCGCAGGACCCAGCGCTGTCCTCTCCCAGGCGCATTCCTCGGGGCTATTTTTACGAGCGAATTACAATTACGACAGCGCCCGCTAGCCTAGCGGGCCGCACCGCAACACGGGGCTTCGCAGCTCCGCAACGGTCGAACACGGGGAGACCGCCAGCTTTTTTTTTTCTCTTTTCTTTCCCTCTCGATTCTCTCTAGAAAATGTGTCCCATCCCTCGTGTCCCCGGAGAGTACGCGGCGCCCGAAAAGAAATCTACCGAACGAGAGAGCCCCGTGTACCAACCGGCGCTACACTGTCGAGTACACGGAGGCAGCTTTCCAATCCGCTCAAGCCCTTCCCCCAAAATCACACTTCCACCCTCTCTCGTTGCAAAAAGACGACGCAGGCCGCCTTGAAAATCAGTTTCCCAGCGCGCACACAGCAAGCAGAGCGGCGGCGGCGGGTATGGCGGGATTGCGGGTCCAGTCACGTACGGCGCCTACCGCTGACCGCCGCCGGCAGTCAGGCGCCAGGGCGATGGAGAGGAGGAGACGCAGTCCGCTGCAGAACCCCGTACCCTCACCCTCTTCCCCATGAGGACAATCCAGCCTCGAGGCGAACACGCGAGCGAGTACGGAACGTGGCCAGCAACAGGAGGCAGGCGCGGCTGGAAATCTTTAAACCCCCACCCACCCCCCATCCCACGCTCATTCCAGCTTACGACGTAATACACCGGCCGCAACGACGCCATCTTTTCGCGGGAGAAAGTGCCCCGCGCAGAGCTGCCGCTGCGAAATATACAAATAAAAAACAAACACAGGGGGGGGGGGGGGTAATTACTCGCCGGCACCCACCTGTAAAGCGCAGCCCCGATCGGACAAAACAACGGCAAATCTCCACCCCAGTTATACACACCGTCCGACGGTCTTGTTGCGTCTGACTGAGCTCCAAAATTTCTTGCCTCGGAGAGAGGGGGGAAACCGCCGCCGCCGCCGAGATAAGGCAAAAGTTTTTTCTTCCCAGTCTCCCACTGCATTCATTTACAAAAGGTGGATCGTGCTGCGCCTACTGCTGCACGACACGGGTTTCGAGCGAGAGAACAGCGCGCGCGCCCGTGTCTAGACTGGAGAAAACTGCCGAGAGCGCATTCAGCCGTTTATCATTGGGGCCAGACGAAGGAGACAGTTCCTCGGAGATCTCCCCCGCCGCTGTCTGGCATTGAACGACCCCTTGATATAGTGCAACGGGGCACAGCCACAGAGTGAAACACCTGCACCTGCGCAAGGCCACTGTCGCAGGCCTTCCAGACAAAAAAAAAAAAAAAAAAAAGGCCCCCACGCGGGCTGGTTTATATTAAGAGGCTCCGAGAAGGGTTCCGGTTAACCGGGCCCACCACAATGTGACCTTAACATTGAAGTACTTTTCAGTTTGCGGTACATGACTCCATTAACAAAAGTTGCCACGCAATACATCTTTCACACTCACTATAAGTTTATACTGATTCGTCTTACAACCCGCTAAAGAACTGTGTCGCGCAGAGATGCTTGATTGGATTTTTTTTTACACACTATAAATCTAACAGCGGGAGCCAGAGCAACGGTAACTCGCTGCTTAAATTATTTATGAAACCAAGCCCGCGGACATATTCTTAAGACAGCAAAGCCGATGTTAAAATTAGTTTTAGTTTAGTTTTATGGGGTTTAACGTCCCAAAGCGACTCAGGCTATGAGAGACGCCGCAGTGGAGGGCTCCGGAAATTTCGACCACCTGGGGTTCTTTAACGTGCACTGACATCGCACAGCACACGGGCCTCTAGAATTTCTCCTCCAAAAGAAATTCAACCGCCGCGGGCGGGATCGAACCCGCGTCTTTCGGGTCAGCAGCCGAGCACCATAACCACTGAGCCACCGCGGCGGTGCCTATGTTAAAACCTGCATAAAGATTTTCCTGGCAATTCTTATATATCTGCTATTTCTACGGAGTGTGCAGAAAATACGGCAGCTTTGGACTGTTGCGCGCAGTCTCAGGATTAACGCGAGGCATAAGGTTTGTAGGACAGCAGATAACGTGGTCAATCAAAATGAAAGCAAATGCGCAGTTATCGCCATATTGTACTGAGGCGATATACAGCACCCCGAGGCATTTCACGAACCCCGGCGGGAGAGTATGGGGTTAGAAGAAGCTTATCTACAAGTCATCAGCCTGAAAGCACGCCACATAATCTTTCGCAGGCCACCTCTGAGGTATAGACCACGGAGGTAAACCAAACAACTGTACCAACTAGCCTGGCACAAGAAACAACACAGAAATACACTTCTAACAATGGAGCTGCACACCTGTTTGAAACTGGAAAAGATTGTAAAAAGAAAAAAAGAAAACTAAGGCCGGGTTACGCCAATACTAATGCAGATGCTCAGCGCTAGATGTTACGTGTGCAGAGATGTAAAATTGTATGAAATTTTGAAAACGTCGGAAGTTTTTTTTTCCCCGGTTATTTCAGAAAACATATTAACTTTATAAAAACAACAACAACAAAAACGAGAACGCATAGTTTCATTAAGAATATGAATTTTGTACCTCAGAGATAAGTAAAGAATTACACTCCTGCAACAAAAAGACGGTGCGAAGCTTTTCCAGGAAAGGACGACATAGTGCATAGCATCACGCCAGTCCGGCTCGTCACTGCTGGGTAGGGAAATCATTGCTCGCACGCCTTTTCCTATGCTGAGTTTCAAGTGCGTGTTACGCAATTTTCGCGCACGCGCACTCCCGCGAGCCTGTTGCGCAGCTTATGCACAGTACCGCACTACGACCAGATTCTTTCATACGACGCAAACGATGCATGGGAATTCGCAGTCGCCGACATGCGACTGACGTCAGCGGTTGGTAGCGACAAAGACCTTGCCACCACAAGGACGGCTACAGAGATGCTCAGCAGACTCCTAAACAGCTGCTTTACACCAATTTTTTACAGGGCGTGGTGAGGTGATACTGCGCAGGAAACTCCGCTCGGAAATTTTGATGGTTTCTTTCCTTCGGGACAACGGGAAAAAAAAAGAAAAGAAAACGGTTTCTTCTCCAATTTTTTAACGTCTTTTTTTTCTTCGTATAGCCATTTACATCATAACCTCAGTGATTCCACTCGGTGTTCCGATCCCGAACTTGGGCGTTTTGGCATCCATGTTCCTACTTTTGCGCCTTGGAGTGCGCGCTCCCGTGTGGCGTTGGCGCGCTTTTTCGGGCTCTCAGCGCTCCGCGCGGACGACTGAGACTGACGACGCGAGAGGCGAAAGCTTTCATATAACAGCTAGACCTGTGAAATAAACAAATAAATATATGTATTCCCACCAAAGGCCGTTTTCATAGGCAAACTGAGATGACATGAGTTAAATTTTTGTTTTTAGAATCTCTGAGGCTAGTCTACAGCACCGTACATTTCAAATCGGCACTCACGGAGTCTCCAGTCTAATCGATGTCAGCACCAACGCCACGAGTTTGAATCAAGAGGCCGGGGAAAAAAATACATTTCATTGTTAACACAAAATTTCTCAGCAACATGTCATTTGCTGCCGAACGAATGTCAACAGACCTGTAAAAAACTACAATAAGTTTTATTATAAAGAAAAATATGGCATGGCGTTGACTTGAGTGTCCCTCTAAGGATCCGCGGCAGTGATCAGTGCGCCCCCTGGAGGCACTGGCGGGTTTAGTTTTGTGTATGGTTTTAGTTTTGTGGGGGTTCAACGTCACTAAGCGAATCAGGCTATGAGAGACGCCGTAGAGAAGGGCTCCGAAAATTTCGACCACCTGGGTGGGGTTCTTTAACGTGCCCTGGCATCGCACAGTACACGGGCCTCTGGAATTTCGCCTCCACCGAAATGCGACCACCGCGACCGGGATCGAACCCGCGTCTTTCGGTTCAGCAGCCGAGCACCATAACCACTGAGCTACCACGGCGGCTACTCACACAAGTTGGTTTTGGAGCGTTGCGGAGGCTGCGGCGGTCTGAGCCAATCAGACCGGCGTGCGCTGCAAAAACGTGTTCCTCCCCTCCCTTCACCCCCGCGACTGGTGGCTCCATCTCTGGGAAGGAAAGAGCACCAGTGTCCGGCTGCTGCGCGCAAGAGACTCGGGGCGGACGCCAAGTTCACGAAAGGCGGCGCACTACTTCTCAGCAGGACTGCGCAGTGTTCTGTTCGTGCGGACTTTTCCTGCTAATTTAACCAGTGAATGAAACGCTCGCCGTACCTTCAAAGCACCATACCATAATACATTTTCAATTACTGCAATAACTGTTTGAAAAAATGGCTGTGGCTTAGCTTGGTTAAGCCCGGTAATTGCGAAAGCAATATCCGTAGCTACGTCATGGTTCAGCTGGTGGTTAGACTTGTGGTGATGCATAGGTTATACAATCCAATCCATTCCAATCCAATATGCTAATATGGTAGCTACCGGCCTCGCTACGCGACGGGCTGAAAGTGCAACTAGTATTGCTTTCGCAATAAAACTGCCACAACACTGCTAATTGACCAGTCTTCTTTGGCCATGACTGGAAGACAGAGCTCACGTCAAAGTGCTGGACACAACATGTGAGATGCAGTATATAGAGCGGAATTGGCAAATCAGGCAGCCAGTGTTCCTTCATCCCCGCTTCCGCGCAAACCAAAGTCACCGCGGTGACGCACTGCACCTCATCATGTATGGATGGATGGAAGACAGGAGCGTCCCCTTTGAAACGGGGTGGTGGCAGTCGCCGCCATGCTCGGCCTTTTTTTTTCTTTATTTTTGGTTCACTGTGCCGCACACTCGCGTCACTGAACGGGGAATATCTTTAACTAGTACGTGCGTTCGTGATAAAATGAGCGCCAAAATTCTTTTTTTCCCCTCCTTTCTAGCGCCAGGAACGTTACTCTCGAAACGGACTTCTCGCCGTGATTGGGGAGAGGGTTGTTCTGCAGGTGCGACGAAGGCTACGCCTACGCTCCAGCTCCTATTTCCTCCAGAGAAACGGCCCTCGCAGCTTACTAGTAAATCAAACTCGGTAAAGACGAGCAAAACAAGGGCCGTCGGCTGGCTAGGAGTGCGACAGCGCAACGGACCTGATCGACCTATTGTGAACAGCGCGGCTCGTTAGAGAGAGAGAGAGAGAGAGAGAGAGAGAGAGGAGGGTCGCAGCGGCAGACACGGTTGAACGAGGACTAAAATGGCGGACAAGGTTCCAGCAAGACGGGGGTAAGGAGTGGACGAACCCATCTCGTCGTAATACCCGTCACTGGGTCTTTAAAGACACTTCAAATACATGAATAAAGAAATGAGGTGATGCTATAGAACCAGGAGTGTAACAAACTTTGTACAAGACATAACTAGAGAGCATCCATGCTTGTTATTCAACATTTAAGCAAACGCTCTCCTCTACAACGCCTTTGCGCGTGAGGGTATATTCCGGGGTGCGGTACGTCGGTCACCAGTGGGCGAGTGTTAACGCGAGAAGATCAATCTCTAACCCGACACACCGCGGGTGTTAACCCGACGACGATTACGTTCTTCGGAGGTACGCCGACACATCTTACAGAAGAATAGCTCCGGGGAAACGCCCTGCTCCAGGCGGAGGACGTTATTGCCCGGAAAAAAAAAGATCGGCGGGCTTAACAGTTACGCTGAGTACAATCCATATTGCTTCCCGAACAGAAGGAGGGGGTGCGGTACGTCGGTCACCAGTGGGCGAGTGTTAACGCGAGAAGATCAATCTCTAACCCGACACACCGCGGGTGTTAACCCGACGACGATTACGTTCTTCGGAGGTAGGCCGACACATCTTACAGAAGAATAGCTCCGGGGAAACGCCCTGCTCCAGGCGGAGGACGTTATTGCCCGGAAAAAAAAGATCGGCGGGCTTAACAGTTACGCTGAGTACAATCCATATTGCTTCCCGAACAGGAGGGGGATCTACTACTAGACCATTCGGCTCGACGAGAAAGAAAAGGCAATGCCACAACTTGGCCCAGTTCGAACGCACCACACACGCACACACACACAAAAAGCCGGTCATGAGCAACTGCTTGGAACTGAAATCGAACAAAAAGTTGCCACGGATGCAACTCAATGGAGTTTAATTATGTCAAGGTACTATTGAACGGAATCAAATTTTTATGAATGAAAAAAAAGAGGGGGGGGGGGGGGGGGCTACTCGCTCCAGTTCGCCGAAAAGGGCAGCACTGGAGAGAAAAAAAAGTCAGTCGATTTGGGTATGTGCGAGAGCATGATGTGTTTCCGTGCAGCGCTGCTCTGCTAGGTTAACGTGGTTGCTGATGTGTGTGTGTGTGTGTGTGAGTGTTCTTTCAAGCAAAAGTGAAGGGGGGGCATGACAACAACTGCCACAGCACCTGCCTTGTGCCGCTGCGCCAGTGCAGACCTGCCCACCGGGTGGCTTACTTGCCAAGGTGCTGCCAGTGGACAGGTGTTGCCATCGGTGTGACTTTGGTCGCGACCCCGGTTGCTCTTCCCGAGCAGCCTCACAGGATTAAATGGGCTGCCACGTGACACGGTGGGCAGGTGAGCAGCCTGCCACAAAACCGGCTTCAGACGAACACAACAGGCAAATGCAGGGAACGGCCCCTACAAGTGCTAGCGCAATAAAAAAGATGATCTGGAGCAGGAAAGAATCCGGAAGAAGCGCGTTGCTCATACGTGTAATTTACATACATCGGTAAACATCGATGCTCAGGGTGGTCGAAATTCATCGAGCGCAGTCCACGAAGCCTCGCCTCGCAGCCTACAACGCAGCTTTTGACACCCGGGAGTTCAGCAAACAAACAAACAAACAAGATATTGCGAAGGAGGGGAGGGAGAGAAAGAAAAAACCTCCCCAGTGTTGCTCGGACGCAGCAGTCGCGCGGCGTCGCGTCCTCGCACGCCCGCCGCACGAGGATCGATTCCTTCCGTGCGGGGGGCAACGTTCGTCCCTCAACCCGGCGGCCGCAACGCGTCCCCTCACCTGTCTTCGCCTAGAGTTACTGTATATGCTACCAAAGCTACCAAAGCTACCTTTGGTAGCATATACAGTAACTCTATCTTCGCCCGTGCCAAAGCGCAGTACGCGCACGGCCAGGAAGCGAGATTTCGCGCGCAAAAACGAAGGGGCGAGGGAAGGGACAACGGAGAGAGAGAGAGAAGAGAAAGGTCATTTCGCGCGCGCGCTACCGTAGTAGCCCACGATGACGACCGACCGACCGCGCGGAGATCGCATACAACCTTCTGCCGCAAACAACAAGCCGCGCGAGCGCGCAGCACACAAGTAAACACAGGCAGAAGAGGACCAGCGGACGACGGAGCGCGCGTAGCCCTGGCCAAGGACGCGTCATTACACAGCCCTTCTCTTCCCTTTCCGCGTCGGCGGCAGACAGAAAAACACCGCCGCTCGGCCCAGACGAAGACGACGATCAGCCCAAAACAAACAGCGCCGAGGCCGCCAGACGCGCAGAAAATAAATAAAAAAAACAGGGGGGGAAAGAGAAAAAATAAAAGGGCGCGAAAGAAAGGAGCGCGCGCATATCAATCGTTCCACGCGAGTGTGAGGCACGGTGCAGGAGAGAAGGGAAGAGAGAGAGAGGGGCAGACAGACGGAGGGCGAAGGAGAGAGGAAGAGAGGAGTGCGCGGAAGAAATGGAGAGGCAAGGCGCACACACCAGACACGCACGCACACGGCGGACGGAGGCAGCTAAACAAAAGCTTCGCAGCCGCGAAACAGCGCTCCCAGACGGCGAAGAAACACGCCGCGAGCGAGATGTTCTTTGTTTTTATTTTTTTTCCCTTCCCGCAAAACGAGGATTTCTTCAAGAAGAGTGGCGGGGCAAATAAAGGAAACGTCGATCAGAGAAGCAAAGAAAAAAAAAAGAACCAGCGCCCGCCGAGACAATCAAACGCGAGGCGGCGCCCCCGACGTCGCACCTCGCATCGAACGAATTCGACAATGTGCGTGCGCGCGCACAACGGACGGGACTCTCGTCGCCTTTCCTCGACGGAGACAAGATGCGCCAAAAACTAGAGCAGAAACTCGGCGAACAAGAGTTACACACAAACGCGAAACGCAATCACGACCACGGGGAAACACGGTATAAACAAACAGCGCAGGGCGGCAAGCGACCCAGACGGCACGCCATTAGAGAGAGAGCGTTGGGGTCCAGAAACAACAGAGTGGAGAGAGCGAAGAGGGAGAGAAGAGGAGGCACGAGGAACGAACGAACGCGGAAGTATAACGGAAGTATACAAAAAAAATGGAAGAAAACACGAAGCTCTGAAAGTGGAAGACAGGCTGTGGAGAGAGAGAGAAAAAAAGGAACAAGGCTGCGTCGGGCGGTAGTGACGTATCACGATGATTCTTCCTGCGGTGACGTCACGAGCGCTTACTTTGAACGTTACTTATCAGTCCGCCCAGCTGTGAGTTGACGGGAAAAGCGTGTTGAGCCGCAGATGGGAGGGTGGGAAGGGTGCGATTTTCCGCATGCACGGCCATCGTGAGCAATTATTTCCAGGGCAGTCGCCACTGATTTGCTGTCAGTTCCCCAATGCCACAGGCGTGATAAACGCTGTAACCTCGCAGAGATCGCTCGCAGTGTCGTGGAGAGGACGGCCATGCGCTAGTTCTTGAGCGGTTACTGCATATCAACTCCTTTTACCGTTTCTTCCTTTTCTAGTCGCTTGTCGCAGTACAGACTCTGTTGGCACTATACAGAGGTGTTTTCACAAATGGCTGTTGAACGAAGGCGTCCAGTTTACTAAACTAAGCTCAATTAGAACACGAAACTAACAGTGCATCTTGACATTGGAAAAGCAAAGGGAGAACAACGGCACTTGCTGCACTTTATTTTCTTGCCTTCATGTCTCGCTTGTCTCTCTCCCCAATGAACCCATGAACAAGTAACATGACTAACACGAAGTGTGCTTATCAATTTTTTTCCAGTGTGGCGAAAGAAAACTTGGTCACTACCCCTGGTGTTCTTGAGACCAGCTGAACTGCTTTTTAAAGCATCTCAACATCTTACATCTACACCACCCTAACATCTACCACACAGAACAATGTGAAGCGGTAGGCAGCAAATTTAAAGTAAAAAGTGAAAAAGCCGCGTCAACGAGTTTTTGAGGTAATGACACACACAGCTTTTGAGTTAAGTTTGCACTGACAAGCTGGAAAAAGTAACATTAGCAAGCTTCTAAAAAGCGTACCACAACATCACTTACAACTTCATACCAGCAGACAACTTTCAGCCCATCATCCGCTGTGTTGAGATCAAAACAGTGGACATGTGCTCCGCAACCTTAAAGGGCCACTGACCAGGGTCCGGACATTTTTGAAAAACAAGCCCACTGCATAGATGAGGCATCGAAGATAACCTCTGCAAAATACTAGAGCCATGCGCGCCCCGAAAAGCTGCGAAAATTCAAATCAAAGCCCGTTCGTTCTTTCCTTCCTTCAAAAACGGGCCCGGCCCACTACTCTGCACCCCGCTGACGTCAAGGGGGGCTACTTTCGCTAAAGGCACTCCATTGGTGCATCGTTCTGACTGACGGGAGAAGGTTGGGCGTAGCCTTGGCGTCGCGTCGTCTGCACAACGCTTTCCGCAGCGCCTTCTGTTCTGGCTCATGCCTACAAACCCGCATGAAGGAACAAAAGAAAAAAAAAAAAACTGCGGAGAGAGCGTGCGGCGACAGCCTTGAACCCTAGCCATAAAAAGTAAAAAAACAGTAAAACTGAGGGAGTTGGCTCGCTCCCCCCCCCCCCGCCGTGATCCCGTCACGAGACGCTCTGCGTGCGCGCTCCTTTCTCAGTTTCTTTTCTTCTATGCGAGCCCCCCAAAACAAGGTTTTAATTAGTAGTGCAGCAGAGCCTTTCCCTCGCTCGCCCACTTTACCGCTCCGCACACATACCGCTTATCTTTCGTGCATCTTGCGTACGCCTTGACTCCAATGAATGACATATGCTTTGGAGCGGAGAAAAGACACAAACACACAGAACACAAACACGCATGGAGAAAAGCAAACGGGCGGTTGCTGGGTCCGCGCTTCGCCGTGTGTTTCGAACACAACCGACTTCCGCCCCTCCGCTCGTGAAACGGTGGGGAGGCCTAAAAGAAAATGAAAAGGTGGCTCGTTAACTGGGAATGACAAACAGATGTATGAAAGGATGCGCTCGCTAACAAGTCTAGGTGGTCGAGCCGATCGCGCCTCTCGATCGTTCAGTGTGCGGAGAAAATGCAAAAACCAAGAAAAGAATTCTATTGAAGGCGGGGCCATGACGTCGCCCTGTGACGCACTCCACAGACACCACGCCTCCGGCTTACACCGGAGAAGGAAGGGGTGATTTTGCCTTGCCGAGCCTACTCGACGAGGAGCGGGAGAGAAAAATTTCGAGGAGGGAATGGAAGGAGAGGAGGCTCGCTCAAAGTGAGGTAGAGAGTGTCTGCTGGCCGCGGGTGGGCAGGGGGCCTTTAAGCCCCCCTGAGGCAACTTCCGAAATAGAAGGCTCTCATCAAGCTGCGCTACCACCAGCTTCTGTGGACGCTAATGTTTTTGACACATGTTCTGAATGAGAATGTACACAGTAAAAGTGTGAAAACAGAAACATGAGAGCAGGAGTTCCTAAAGCAAAAGCCTGGGAATGAACACAGGTGCTTAATGATATGACTTTATCTCTGCTCACGTCCGAAGCTGGAAGTATGCGAATGATGTTCGTAGCAGCCTCTAGCGCCATAGTGTTCCCCAAAACCACCACAGAAACTTGCGAAAAGTGAAGGTGTAGCAAGCAGGACATCAAGTGGGCCCACACCCTCCATCCAGCACTTAACAACAGGAGTGATGGAAGCACTTCGCACCTCTGACAAAGACGAGAGTGCACAAACTGCAACTATGAACGTGGAAGGTGCAGCAAGAGTCACTCATGAATGATAATCATTTGCAACAGCCTGGGCTGCCTGGATGGAACAGGCCTGGTAAACTCACATGGTGAACTTGCATCATAGTGAAGAAAGAAAGTGCCCTAGGAGAAGGAAAGTAACCACACACAAAAGCCAACTTCACATCCGCATTTTCAGCAAACAGCACAACAACAGAACCAATGAGCACAGCCCAAAGATGGTCGTACTAAAATAAACACCTCCACATTAATGGCAACTTTGTGAATTCCATCCACAAGACACGCCAGAATCGAGTCAAATGACAACACAATGAAAAATATGTGCATTCATAAGTTACCTACTATATCTTCCTGCATTTCATATTACCACGCATTATGGAGCAACTTTTATTCAAAGTTAATTTGCAACCAAATTTTGCGCTTTAATATTAGCTGCCCGGTGCATGCTGAAAAAGAAAAGCTGCTGTGAAATCACAAGCATCTCAGCACAGACAGAACCACAGCCACAGTGGAATGATCTGGTTCTCTGCTGCCTTTGTTCTTCAGCAGCTACATTTTGAAGGCAGAAAATTCTAAAGTGATCAGTTGATTCCACCCTGCCCACTGTAACAGCACCTAACCTTCTAAATCTGCTAACATAAAAAAAGTCCCTTATCGATCCCAAAAGCACATGGTGGCGGCTGGGAGAAATTAATGAAATTTCCTGCATTTGCAAAGTCTGCTAATGAAATTATAGTGCTGAACGCCTTTAATAAGCCGACTACACAATTCGAAATGACCAGCACGAAAACAGACGGAGACAAGAGAACAAACACTGACGACAGGTGTTTCTTCTCTTGTCTCAGTCTGTTTTCGGGCTGGTCGATTCGAATCATGTCCCACCAACTCGCCCAATCAGCAATTTTGATTGACTACACAAACAGAGGTTCCTCACCATGAACAGCAAGCCTAAAAATACTCAAACAGGTTCAGCCAAAGGTTCACTAGTGTGGCAATCGATGGCACACCAGTGTGAAGCCGCTTCCAACTACCCAGTGGGGAAATGACGAGCTCAGTGAAGCCTGCAAAACTGGCACAGATACATCGAAAAGCCCCACACACTGGTAGCATTAACATGGTCATAAGACATCTGCGTTGCACAAATTCAATATTAAAATTCAAGGTATTCTTACCCTTTACACCATTGATCATATGTCTGCCATGCTAACTGTCGTGTTCGTCGACCTTTGCGACTCAAGGCCGCTCCAGCAGCCCTTGCCTCCTCCGCGCATACTCGCCGCCCGCTTCCAAGAAACAAGCGCGGGCCGGCCGCTCCGACAAAAGCTCGCAGGCGTCTTCCCCGACGACATCTGATCCCTGCAGCCCCGTCGACTAACGCATTCCCCCGTTCCCCCTGACTGGCACCATGCTGTGACCATCCGCGCTCCCGCAACAGCGGAAGTGCCTTCTTGTACACTCGCTCTCTCTCTCTCTCTCCCTCTGCTGTAATAAACCTCCAGTCTCCACCCAGCAACTGTGTTGAGAGGTTCCTCGCATGCGGGGCTCCCACGCCCCGAACTAACACAACCATTAACACTAACGGCATCAGAACATTTCAGACATGCTTACTGTACAGGACATGATGATGCAGCCTCATCTGAGATCTACGTTGAGTTGCAGCTTGAGAACGAATAAAGTGGTGTAGTGTTACAGAACATAAACTGTCCCGTTGATGGCCGACTAAAAAGGAAAAAATGAGCGATCTGGAACCCGCGTGATGCAGGGAGAATGCCGTTCAATTTCCTGCAAACGAGTCTTTCCTACCACAGTGCCATAGCTTGTTACATCGAGAAAGAGGTTATTCAGCGCCTCCAGCAGGCTCCAAGATTGGCTGTATTTAGTAATTTCCAGTACACAGTCCACAAGCTATACATGTATAAAAGTTGAAATTTTGCACTTTGGGGAATATCTGTAGGTGTGGACTATTAAGATTCTCTCTCTCTTTTTTTTTTCAATTTCGCCGAATGTGGCATGAAATTCCCAATGCTTATTCTGTTATGAGGTTTTGATGTACTTGCACTGCGCATGCATATATATATATTTCAGTGGTTGCACTTCCTGCTTCTGTAGGCTATGTACCAGGTACGAACAAAGTAGTAAAAAAGATTTTTTTTTTCAGCAAAAATTGAACCCTGCAGACTGAACTGTATACCGGAAATTACAGTATTTCAAGCTGCTGGTTAGCATATTTCCTCCACCCGTGGCACACAGGTGCAGAAAGAAAACAACCAGTGCCTACTGTCTATAGTTTTACTGGCATTCGCATAGTATCATACGCACTAACTTGATGACAGTGACCCTGTGGCCACTGATACTTTAATACAACTCATTTGGCCACAAAATAAGCCCACTTGTCCCCGCTCTTCGTACTGAAAAAGATATTTATTTTCCGTGAATTGACATCCTACCAAGAAACATAGTTCATTCATAACTATCATTAAGAAAAAGCACATTTCCTCATTTTTTGAGGGGATGGGTGTCGTTTTAACAGCACTGTTGGTTGAAACTGCCTGCCTGGTGTTTTTACTGCGCTTACTAATTATGGTATCAAGACTGCTTTGCAGACTTACCATTAAAAACACTGTTTTCGAGCACAGGATCTTAAAATGACATTGGGAAAATACTGACAGTAATTTTAAGCCTATGAGCAGAGTTTTATGTTCTAGGTAAATTTCACAGTGTTCGCACATTAACATCGTCATGGTGCATAGAGACACAAGACACGAACCTGAGCCGCTTAGCACGCATTGTGACTTCTTCCATCTGCGTGGCACATATTGCTCTACACTTCTATGTTTCTCTCTACATTTCTGTAGGACACAAACCAAGCGACTCTGTTATCTTTATGATTACAACTGCTACACTAAGTTCACGAACCTAAACTCAGCTACAGCTAAAAAGAATCTGGAATAAAATATGCAAGTGAGACTGAAGTGTGGATGCACTACAACATTACTTGTTTTACCGATATAAAGAACAAGTTGTGTGCTTTGAAATACCGTTTTGCCGATGGCATTCTCCGTAGCAGTAATTTTGCTGCTACCATACAAGTTCACTTTAACAAGCCCTGAGTGCGTCCACATTTCAGCTGCTCAAAGAACTGCTTCTCTTGAGTGTCTTGTGCATGCTAGCCTGACAATTATCCTTTCCAGAACAGCTGATGAATATCGGCTTTTTACAGTCCCTGAATCTCGCACGAGACACACATAACTGTGCCATACATGCATAGGTTAAGTGTGAAGGCAAATGTACACATGGTGTTCCAAGACTGTTGAAAACTGGAGGCACATCACTATCACTAGTATTATAGCTGGATAAAACTTAAGCCTGCAGTGATGCTACACCCACAACCATGATGACCACCAGATGTTCCTTCGAAACATTCAAACAACCTGTTGCTAAATGTTTTCTTGTTGCCTAAACAAAAGGCTAACCACAGGATTAAATTTAAATTCCGAGCGCAAGAACTTCAATGGGAGAGCATTAAAAGCCACATTGCGAAAAAAATGTTTCCTCGGTCATAAAATTCGCCTATTGGCTAGGGGAAAGTGACGTCATCAGACTGGAAGCGGCCTCACTTTCGGCACGAGCATCACCAGCTTGTAATGCTATCGCACTGCCAACACATAATGTAATTAGTTGCCCCTGTGAGTTTGTTTTTTACTCCTCAACTTGTTTTACGGTGGAGGGGGGGGGGGGGACGTTGGAATGTAGATTTTGTTTACTGTTGGCAATTGGTGAGCGGAGTAGTACAGCACACTGTGGCCAACGGGCTGTTGTTGAACGCCGCTGCTTAAATTAAATCCTTCTCAAATGGTGCATCCCTTTCCAAGAACAAAACAACAAAGGGGACAGCAGCTCACAGGTTACGATTCCAATAGCATAGCACAGTACGGCGAGGCAAAGCCACACAAATTGGACGACCAGAGCTAGACAACCCTCTCAAAATCCAAGCCCCGACGACGCGCGAATCTCATCCCACCATTTCCTGAATTTCGAGCGTCCATTAAATGTAAAGAAGACAAAGAGGAAAAATCTCGTCGTAGCGTACCACTCTGGATGTAACCAGGCCAGCAGCGCACCGAATATTCGCGGCCCGCCGAGAGGCAGCGTCTCTTGCGAACAAAATGTTCCGAGCGGTGAGCGCGCGGTGGCGTCGCTAGCGAACAGGCATCGCCGGTCTCCATCGCGAGCGAGAAGCAGACGCGGCCATGGAGGGGGGCTCTGGCGCTCGGCTGGCTGCCGAAACAGGCGGCAAGCTCGGGGAAAAAAAAAAAAAAAAATACCGCGCGTTCTTCACCAGCAGTCGTCGTCGGCGTGTCACAACTATGGGGGGTCGTTCTTCGCACAGTTCTTAGCTCGCATTTCCCTCGAAAAGCAGCGAACAGGCACTCGCTTCCGTTTTTATTCTAGTCACTACAAGTCCACTCGTATATTACAGCAACTTTTGCGAGCGACTCGGTCCCTTACAGACACGTTCGTAAGCCCCGGTACCAACTACTATTAACTGTTAGTTACTGGCAGTCGCTTCTTCCAAGCTGCAAGAACGTAGAAAAGGGGCTGTCAATGGTGACTTGCTATATTCTATTACACTGGATACCCATTCACACACACACACACACACACACACACACACACACACACACACACACACAAAACCCTGCCTGCGACCCCCGCATGAAAACGGAATTTCAGGAAGCATGTCGGTCCATGCCTCCGGTAGGCAGCGATAAAATAATCACTTCCTGGCGGTTTACACGGCTGCAGAAAAACGAGACAAAAATAAAACGAGGAATGCAGCCCCGATTCGGATTCACACAGCCTATTTCGTTCCAGTTCGCTACCGTTTAGACGACGGGAAACAATATGAACGGCTAGCGATAGATCGGCAACATGTGAATCGCGATCGAGACAAGAAACTTGCAATTAAGCTTTCCTTCCATTATATTCGACATTCACACGTAGTTCTCACAAACGCTTCTGTTGTTGCGTCTTATTGCCATCAAATCCAACAATATTAATAATACTAGACACTAGCCCGTTAACGGGGTATCTGCGTCTCATCACCGCATCGCTTTTAGCCTTCCAGACTTTTCAAAAACGAGCGAACCCCTGAGCAATGTTAGCTTTCTCACTGGAATTCACGGAACAGCTCTTTCGGAGAGCAAAAAAAATCTCTGCCTCTCCCGTAACCGAGAGTAGAGTAAGCATGAAATGTTTACGGGCCTAATGTCATCTCGGTGGACACCCGAACCGCACCGTACAGGAAAGGAGGAACGCCACCACCCGTTCAGCGCGATGCCTTGCCATTTGAACGCAAGGTTTTTTGAGGAAAGCAAATGGCGCAGTAATTCTCTGCCATCTCGGTGGACACCCGAACTGCACCGTAATGGAAGGGAGGAACGCCACCACCCGTTCGGCGCGATGCCTTGCCCTTTGAACGCAGCGCTTCTCCCCGGGCCCCTGTGCGCCTGCGCGGCTTTGCTTCTATGCGCGAAGCCCCTAAGAGATCACATATGACAACGAAGTGTATCGTGGCATTTATGTGCTTTTTGCACGCGTTATTAGAAATCGGAAATTATAATTCCGTGCATTATCAAACGCACAGCGACTGATATCTTGATAAACATTGAGAAGGCACTGGCAGCAGTTATTTTTTGTGACTCCTTTGGAGACCAACCGGCGCTTGCATGCCGGTCGCGTAGGAGGGCTTAGAGAGTCTCGTTAAATCTCGTTGTCTCGTACGGTGCCCGGATGTTCTCGTTTCAGAGCCCGGATGAGTGGATTTCAGTGCCCGGATGATGGCTCTCGGTCTCGGCGTGACGTCACCACACTGCCGACAACGGGGGCATTTCATGCTTAATACCGCGCAGTTCGACGGTCTTCTCAGCAGCCAGTACAGAACGTGACTTCAAACAAACGACTTTTACTTCATCCACGATTAGGTACTCCACTCTGACACTTCGCGTCAACGAGGAGGGGTACCAGAACATCCCATTCGGTTACCATTTTAAGAAAGTGGTACCCGAACTTGAAAACGTTTCTTCTTCCTTCTTTCGCGAACAGCACTTGTACACGTCTCGCCGGCGCGCATGAACACGGCGGAGAAAATAAAGAAAAAATCAAGAAAAGGAAAAAACATCAACGGGAGCGAGCAGGCGGGTTTCCAGACAGAGCGCGAGGAGGAGCGAGAGCCGCCGGCGAGAGAAAAAGACGAGCGTCTGAGAGGAAGAAAGGAGAAGAAAAAAAAAGATATAAAGCGCCAGGAGGAACGAGAGTGAGAAAGAGGCATAAGCAGGGGGAGGAGAGGGAGAGACGCCGTCGAGCGCAAAATACAAGGCAAAAATGAAGCGCTCGCACACGAGGAGCAGCACAGGCCCCGTTTCAAGCAAATGGCTACAGTGCGGCGACGGCGGCGGCGCGCCAGACGCTGCGACGACGACGAGGAGTAAACAAGTGCAAAATTTAAATGGAAATATATAGAGCGATTGAGAGAGAGGGAGAACGAGACACGCGAAGAGGGGGGGGGGGGGGGTAAGGCAGGAGGAGAGCTCGCGCGGAATCTCCCCCGGCCGCGGAACGCTCCCAACTCGTGCGTGCGTGCGTGCGTGAGCGCACGCGAGAGCGGTAGCATTTGCCTCTCTCGCCGTCGCCTCGGGGCCCAAAACGACGTCGATTCCGCAAGGAAACGGACACGTGTCGACATTGTTAGACACGAGTTCCGGGGATGCTGAGAGAGATAAAGGCGCGTCTTCTACGTCGCTCTCAACGCGAACTTCTCTCTCTCCGCAGAGATGATGCCAAAGGTCAACAACTGCTGTTGCTGGTGGTAGGTTCATTGGGCCAAGGACCAAAGGAGGTGTCGACTTCTACATCAGCAGCAGCAGAAGGGAGAAACCACTGACCGGGTGACTCACGTCGACTCTTTTAGCGCCGTCTCTCCTCCGCGCTTAAAACAGTGCACGAGGGGGGTAGCGGAAAGGGAACGAAAATGACGGTAATCGCCGCATTTGTAACTGCCTACACGCTAAACGGTTGCGATCGTTATGTGCCTCAAAGGAATAAAACGAGACGTTGTTGAGCTCCCGTACGCTGTGCTCGATGTTTGGCGTTGCCACGCTGGCAGTACCACCACGTTTTCGCAACTTGAAAATCGCGACACGCGCACGGCCTCGTACTGCAGGTCTCCTTCCTCCCCATCGCGGCAGCAGGAGCATCAGCGCGGCGGCGGCTACGAGCTCGAAAAAAAAAAAAAGCGTATGCTGTCGCAGTAGAGAATTTTAACGATAGGGCTTCGTGCAGACGCGAACGCCCCCATCATCGCACCGACAAGTTAGCGGCAACTCGGAAGCAAACAGTTTCACACGATTTTATTCTTCAACCCTTTCTTCGAGCGACGCCGGAGAGAGAAAAAAAACTCGAAAGAAAAAAAAAATGCATTTTTAGGCTTCGCATTTAGGCCTAACAGTTTTAGGCTTAGTGCACGCTCAACGCGAGCAAGAGCTCAGATCCGAACAACAGAGAGGCTAGAACGCGTTGCATGTTCGATTAGGCCTAAATTGCTGGTGGCTGTCCCCGCCAGCTGAGGCGCGAGCACGGCGATCCGAACGCGGCGGCCGTCGATCGCGGGCAAGGCGAAACACGCCACGAGAGAAAACAGCTGCAGAAAAAAAAAAGAACAATCGACACTGCGCAAGAAGCACAAAAACAAAAAACCCCAGAGCGTCATCACATCTCATTTCCAAATCGCGGCGGGGACCTTCGCGAAATGAACGAATCGAAAGGCCGTCCTTTTTTTAAATATCAAACGTCGCGGCTGCGGCGGCGACGAGGCATTCGTGGCGAGTGGGAGAACTGTTTAGGGTTGTTATCTTTCTGCGATTGCTTTTTCTTTTCCCCTCGCCGCCGTCTGCGCGCTCAATGGCAACGCGAGAAAGCGAACCAAAAAAAGAGCACAGCAAGCGTGGCGGCCGCATAAACAACAAGAGAGCCGGCTGGCTGGCTGGCTGGCTGGTTTTTTCTTTTCTTTCGCTTTTGCGCTCGCTGCCGGTCGGCTGTCTGACCTACTTGGTATTATTCTCGCGTCTTCGGAGCAGACTTCCTACATCGGAAACCCGGCGCGCTCTTGACGCTCGTCTCAGGAACAACGCGCGACGCCTGGAACTTGGCGAAAAATGGCTCCGTATAATTAAAAGAACGCATTTTTTTTTTCTCCCTCTTTCTCCTCTTCCTTCCCGCGTCGCTCGTCTCCATGCACGCGCTCGAGTCGACCGGGACCAGCGAATACCGAGCCTCTCGACGCCGCCAAAGTCAACGACACGGGCGATTTATCTTTCTCGTCTTTTTCGCCGCTTTATCGCGCCGAGGATTGGTCCGCTTCCAAGAGGAGACGGACGTTTGTCAGAAATAGAGAAAAGGGGTGACGTGCGAAGCGCTAACTCTCCGCAGACAGGCAAGGGCCGAGCCGGGGGTCGCGCCGATAACGCGATCAAAAATAGAAAGCGGTGCTTGCGCCGTGCGACTCACCTGTTCGAAGATCGAGCGCCAATCCGTCGGTGGCAGCCAGCGGCGGGGGCTTCAGACCGGGGCCAGAGATAGAAGAAGAAAAAAAAAGCGTCTCTTGCTGCTCCTGCCGACGGCCGCTCGTGGGACGAACGCCGCGTTCACCTCTCGTTCCGGCACCGTTTTTTCACCATGGAGACGGTCGGAGACTTCGCACGTTGACAGATGAGTTGACGAGCTCGGCTCGAAGCGGTAGGCCTAATCACCGCGCTTTTAATCATTCGTAGCGCTCGAAGAAAAACCACTCGCGGTGCACAAAAAAAGCGCCATTCCTGGCCAGGTCCGCAGACGGCATTACCGGGTCTGTCCGTCGGCAGGCGCTTCGGGAGACTCTCCATGTCGGGATAAGCTGTCACATTTTAATTCCACTCGCCGATGCCCCGCGTAGGCCCGAAACACGGCTCACGTATATCGAAAACGGGAGGAAAAGCACTGAAAAGGAAAATTTTTTTCATCGATGGGGGGCCAACCACGTTACAATCTCGACGAAGCGTCGCCGGGCCCCTCTCGCGGCGCCCGCGGCTCCCTCTAGGCAGCCGCTGCCGCGTCGTCTGCCGACAGGAGACGCCGCCTGCGCCGCCGCCGCTGCCGCCGACCGGCGCGCGCGGCACGCTACGTCAGCTTCGCCTCGAGGCAGGCGAAAAGGAGCAAGCCGCCGGGAGATAGATTAGGGAGCCGCCGCCGGGCTCGTCTTCTTGCTCTTGCGCAGATTTGCGTCAGGGATATAAGCTCCTTACGTGTTTGATCCACAGTCGAGCAGCACTCGCTGGCCGCTAACCAGCATCCTTTGCTTGTACTACGTTCCCGCTCTCAAGTTCGTCTTGCAAAACTCGGGTCTGCTTGATCCAGCGAACAGCTAATACGCCGATTAACGAGCACTGTAGCCTTTTTTCTTCCACTTCCGGCTGTAGGCACTTACAAACTAACGGCAGGGCTGCGCAACAGCCGCTAGTTACAAAAACCTGGCGAAAACAAGAAAGGATGCCAAGCGAGGCAGCTTCAGGGCTTCAAAGAAACGACAGAAGCTTGCGATGGCTGCAACGTAGCGCACACTTTTCATTAAATAATTACGAGGTTTAGCGATCAGGACCACACCGCGTTCTAAGTTTGCAATGCGTTTATTTCATGATAACAAACGGCACAGAGTGCCAGTTTATTAGGCACGCTTCTTATCGCATCCCAAAACAGCATACTCTAGAGAGCCTCACTAAGAATCAGTTTTTGCAAGTTGCCCTAGGCCCGATACCACAGAATAAACCCAAACAGTGCCTTCAAAACTTGAGAATATGCTGCCTTTACCTTCCACTACAAGTTTTTTTTTTGTCTAAGGCTTTCAGTTTTGAATAGCTAAACAAATTAGTTGCAGTAATTAGTAACTGCCAGTTTTTTCTCTTGGCCATCTGCCATACATGCTAAACTGCACAGTGT
This sequence comes from Amblyomma mixtum, assembly GCF_055824585.1. Taxonomy (NCBI): domain Eukaryota; kingdom Metazoa; phylum Arthropoda; class Arachnida; order Ixodida; family Ixodidae; genus Amblyomma; species Amblyomma mixtum. The sequence goes on from NC_143013.1 coordinate 259,975,613, forward strand.
GCTGCTACCGCCATACGCTTACACAGGCATCAGCAAGCAGATGACAGACAGCCAATAAAACACTGACACATACTTATTTTATTGAAACAGTGTTCCACTTTACATTAAACAGTGCAGTTCACAGACTGCCACTAACCAACACAAAGCAGAGAATCTAAAAGGACTTCAGGCAAGTAAGAATCAAATAAAAGAACAACTTGCAGTTTACAATCTGTACAAGTGAAACATGACAGCACTTGTAGGTACTTAGCCAAACAGTACAAAGAAGAAAAAAAGAACTGCCAAATAGAAGTTTGAAGACAGAGGTATAAGCAAAAATAACATGCCTGAACCCAAGCACACAAGTGACTGCAGTATGTGGGTTTGAGAATTGGGGGCAGAAAAAAAAAAAAAAGCTGAGTGGGTCTGATGCAGCAAACCATTCTTGTTGGCAACAAGCTCGCTTCCAGGCTGTGTTAGCAAGAAAAAAAAAAGAAACAAGATGGTCCTTGCCCCCTTTCTCCTAAGGAGAGCTGTGGTGAACTTGGGATGGAACAATTATGCCGACAACGGCTGATGGCGCTTTCCTCGTAGTGAAAAGAGAATAACATGTATGCTGAACTGATGTTCGCATGAACAAGACAGTCTTTCCAGTTTAAGAGTGCCTTTTGTATGACACGGTGTACAGGTTTGTATGCAGTTAAAAAAGAACGAAAGCGAGGATGGGATTGGTCATCACAGGAAGTAATCTGGCTGCGGCTTCTTGGTTGGAATTCCTCTGCTCTCCTGCAAGGTGAAAAAAAGAAAAACAGAATTAGAGCTCACAAAGCGTTTACTCATGGTATATATTTAACTACGAGTACACTTGGAATTTCATCAATGAAGAAAGCGATGCAGCCTTAAAAGTTTTCTTTGTAACGTGGGCAACTAATTCCAGCTGGTACATAATTTTTTAAACGGCACGAAGCCTGCAGTTACAACTCAGCTGCAACCCATTTTGCTGTTTGAAACCTGCAACAAATCATTCGCTTTATTGCTTCATGATCCCGGCCGCGGCGGCTGAATTTCGATGAAGGCGAAATTCTAGAGGCCCGTGTGCTCTGCGATGTCAGTGCACGTTTAAGAACCCCAGGTAGTCGAAATTTCCGGAGCCCTTCACTACGGCATCTCTCATAGCCCGAGTTGCTTTGGGACGTTAAACCCAATGAACCAACCAACCAAGCTTCATGAAAAAAAAAGACCAAGTTTACGAACTGTTAACAAAAACATCGAAAGGCATGGGGAAGCCCACCTAAAGCATTCACCGTCCCATGACTGCACCATACGGGAGGAAAGAGCGCAATGGTGCCGCATGAGCAGCATTACAATTAACTTTGCCTAAAGGCAATCCAACATGCTAGCAGCAGAAATTCTGACATGCTCATACGCATTTCCCAGCGAACCTGTCAGGCGACTGTTTCCGCAACACTTCAACACTGTAACAATGCACAAAAGGCACAGCAAACAAAAAGAATGGACGCTGCTGTCTGGACACATAGACACCTTATTTCTTCCCAAAGCGTCGGCTCGTCCTCTGACATTAGTGCAGAATGAATGAGGCATTAAGGAACAGACAGAACAACGTGCAGAAAACTGCAGCTGCGCCAAGCTCGTGCGTCATTTGCTTGCGAAATATGTGGTTGAGGTCCCCCTCCACACCTATCACCTAGCCACATTGTTCGCCCGATTTTGTGCATACTCCATGTAATAAAATACTTTGCTCCCATTACATGCTCTTCGGATATGCACCAATGAGAAAGCCTTTTGACCCCCGAATTTGCACATTTCATACGTAAACTGATTTATTCTATGGGCTTAGTTATACGCTTGTGACTCAGCTGCCACAAAAGATTGATATTACCGCATAGGTCACTACCACTGCACTACATTCACCACTAAAGCTGGGGCCGTATTACGGAACTGTCAAATCAAAAACTTGTCAAAAACGCGTCAAAAACTCGTCAAAAAGCCCCGCCGTAGCCGCGCTCCTATTGGTCGGCCGTGGCCGGCGGCCATGTTGCTTTCTTGCGTCATGGGTGACTGGCGTTTACGTCACGGACATGACAGAAGTGGTGACGTTGCACACCTAATTATGCAGGCGCATTTTGACGTTTTTTTTGACGGCTTCGAGGCGGTCAAAATTGGACCGTTCCGTTTTTGACAGAAAATGGCGGCGGCGGCAGCGGCGTCGTATGTGGCTGAGGCGGCTGCGGCGACGCGAGCAACGGTGAAGGAGGGCGCATGAAGACGCGTTTGACTTGCCGGACGAGCTGTTCCGACGCCTTTTTCGACTGGAGAGGCAGACTGCGGTGTGGCTGTGCGACGAACTCGCCGATGAATTTGGAGGTTTGCGTGCGAGTGCGCTCTCGGTGCAGCGGCGGGTGCTGTGTGCACAGCGGTTATTTGCGACCGGCGGCTTTCATGCAAGCTTCGGCAGCCGACGACACCTCTGTGCCACAGCTACATACAAATAAAACATGCTTATGCTGGCAAAGAACTTTATTTTCCCCTGCAAATCGCACTTCGTGGTCGTCTTCCGTTTACCGGTCGAGGAAAAAGAAACAGACGACCACACATCACATACAACGCTTCACGCTTTGACACTTTTGTCATCGATCGTAAAAGCCGAACAACACAGACCTTAACAAGTTGGCTTCGTCGATTTTTCCGCACTTAGATCAACCGCACAGTACCTTGATTTTCGACGCCGCGTAGGAAAACAGTATCAAGGCGTGGAACAGTTGTTTCCGTGCAAAGCGGCTTGTTGACGTTTTACCACCGTCTGCGCACCCCCGCGGCAGCAAAAGTTACCCACTAGCAAATTTAATAGCCTAACTTCTTGCACTTCTTGTTTTTCTTAATATTTTCTAGTTTTAAACATCATTTTTGGCAAAATAAAATAATAATTATTTTTATCGCTGTGCATTTCTTTACTCTTTTAGCAAAAATTTAGCAGACGGTCCCTCGTCGTGCAGGCAAATGCTTCGGGGCGCCGCTCTGCTGTAATTGGCTGATTCCTCGTTGCGTCAATTTTGCGTCAGGCGTCGACGTCACATTGTTTCGTCATTTTGACGTCACTGTCAATAACTTTTGACAGATTTTTGACAAAGTTCCGTAATACGGGTCCTGAATTCTGTTATGCATTCTGCATTGTTTTTAACCCCTTATGAAGCATGAAATTTTATGAAGTTTCATGTGCACACAAATCGTCAAATTTTACTCTGATAAATCAGTTGCTAGAATCATTCATGTTTTTTTCAACCACTAATAGTCAAAGAAACAGTGGCACACATATGAACCACTGCCTTCATAATCAGAACTCAAAGGTGGTGCATGCAGTCTTTGCCAAAAGTAACTGAGAAGCCGTGACTGTGGTAGGAGCGGTCTCCGGCGCTGGTGCCACCCAGCTCTCTGGCTTTGAGTGTAAACCGGCTGACATAAGCCTGCGCTCTTGCTCTCCTTCCTTGAGTAATAAGAAGTAAGCCAGTAGCATGTGCGGCGAGCGATTTCGCGCCTTCGGAGCGCTGTCACATGGAGCGAGGGCACATGATTATGTCAGCCAGTTTACATTCGCAGCCGGGAAGCAAGGGCTAGCGTTGGAGACCGCTTTGCTGCCGGCGCAGCTGCTTGGGTACTTTTGGCAAACACTGTAAGCGTACCGCTATCCTTTCGAAGCATAAAAAATTTATGCACTCGAGCTGGAAAGTGCTTCAAAAATTTTTACGACCAGTTCAACTGGTGGGATGGTTCAAGGCGTTACGCCCACAATAAAACTTGGCATCTAGCTTCGGCTCAAGAAGCTCATGCGGATCTCCTTTTGTGCAGTTGACCACAAGGTATAGCATCTTGGTGGTGCGGATCGCTGAAGATGCAGACCCTTAATACTTTTATTCACAGAGTGATGGGTAGGAGTATAATGTTTTGTGAAATGCTTGTTTAATTTATCTACAAGTGGACAGACTTTTTCTAAGCCAGTCACTGCCTTCTCACCTTTGTGATGAAACTCTGTCGCCTTCATAGAGAGAAGCACTAAAAGCTAGCCCACATTTTCTTTTTTTGCAGGAGGCATTTTAGTTATGAACTTTTGCGCTTCAGAGTAGCAGTGCCAAAACAAGGCTTACTGTTGTCCGCCTCACTTTACTCATCATCTTTGCTCAACTGTGAGTTGCCACAAACTAATTCAAATGAGAGGTCTACAGCCCCTTCTTGTGAAAGGAACCAGCCTGAAAGTGCAAATTTCCAACATTAAAGGTGCACTGAAGAGGAATCTGAACTCGTCTTTTTGCCGCAGGAACTCGATCTACACGTTCCGAGCTTTCTTAGAAACGTCGATTTATTGCCCTGTGTGGCCGATTTCCCTAATTAAATCGAATTAACGTCCGGCTCCCGCCTTTTTTTTTAATTCTGCCTCGTACGGTGGGCGGAGTCGACCAACGCGTGGCGCGCCTTTCACCCAGTCCCGTGGCGGCTTGCCGCTCTGCCATCGGCGGAGTAATACGTAGTAGTCCGTAGTAGCAAATAGTCCGCGCGTATTTTTATTTCTTCGGGCTTATTTTGCGGCTATATTATCTGCGAATGAAACTATTTATTCATGGAAACCTAGAAAACAAAATAAAGCGAAAGCAAAGCCTCCACGGGACTGGGTGAAAGGCGCTCCACGCGTTGGTCGACTCCGCCCACCGTAAGAGGGAGAATTAAAAAAAAAAAGGCGAGAGCCAGACGTTAATTCGATTTAATTAGGAAAATCAGCCACACAGGGCAATAAGTCGCAGTTTCTAAGAATGCTAGGAACGTGTAGATTGAGTTCCCGCGGCAAAAAGACAAGTTCAGAATCCTCTTCAGTGCACCTTTAAGGTGTACCCCATTGAGTGGAAACCCGTGCGCGTGTGTGTGTTTTACACTCGATGGCACCCATAACAGATAGCGTCCTCATACAACCTGGCAGGTTGCGGTTAAATTAATGACTGGTCGCGTGAAGTTGCTTGGGAAGAGCAACCTGGGTAGCACAAATTCCACCGGTGGCAGCACCTGCCATTCCATCCCAGGGCAGTAGCGCACCGCTTAGCCGCTGCACCACTGCGTCAAGAGTGGCATGAGGACTCCCAGGGATGTATGAATGTTAAGTAGAGAATGACCAATTCTGCATATATGGCCATTAACCCATTAGCTATCGCGTCATACCCTTAAGGCGGAGCGCGGGCCATGTTACGGCGGCGACCGCCTTCACGAAGTTAGTGTGCAGATCAGAAGGGGTCCAGCGGCGTCGCGGTGGCTATATACAGCCATGCAGAGAAAGAATTGCCAGCTGCGTGGCACTGGATTACATCCCGCCATAGCACGTGGCAACTGCATTCACAAACTGAGCAGGCAGGCTTGCACCTTCTCACATGTAAGCAGTCCTTAAATGTCTGTTTTATGTTTCAAAACCTTCACATCTATTTACAGCACTGCATTACTGAGGCAGAGTCCGCGAGCGAGCTGTTTACGAGGAGTACTGTTGGGCGAAATCTAATGCGATAGCAGTCTTGTCAGAAAGCACTATGCCTTCTAAGACCAAATAAATTTCTCTAGAATTATAACTGAATCATTAAGGACTGTTTTAGAAACAAGCAAATTTAGACACTCAGCAGACATCACAAATTGAACAAAGACAATAAAGACAACAACTAATTCATACGCAACGCATCTCATTACTCCAGCAGACTTACACCAAACATGCCTTGAAAGGCTAAGCCTTGTAAACATTTATATTGCGATCTTTACATTTTCCTCCAGCACATGTCCATTGCCTCACCCTCCTCTATTGTCTTCACCTAACCACGCGTCTTCTCCATTCTTGCTATGTCTATTTTTGCTTTTGTCCACTTGGGGACTAGACTGCACTTGAGTAAACAGTATGACATACAGCAACATCTTTAAAGAGCCTCTCAACTGCATTTGCCCCTGCTTTAGCATATTTCTTTCATGCTTGCCATCCAGCAAGGCATTACCATGATGCCCTGCAGCCTCACTGAAAATACTGCAAGTGCGTGCATAATGGAAGCACCTTTTCTGCCAAAAAAATTCAAAATTTGGAGGAGAGTGTTCATTACACGCGGTAATACAGTTGCACAGATTTATATCTTCACAACTAAAATAGTGAGTGCATTCATTAGGCGACGAAATGACTTGGTTTATGGGGGTTTCACGTCCCAAAGTGACTCGGGCTATGCCGGAAATTTCAACCACGTGGGGCTCTTTAATCTGGTTTGGTTTAGTTTATGGGGTTTAACGTCCCAAAGCGAATAAGCTATGAGAGACGCCGTAGTGGAGGGCTCCGGAAATTTCGACCACCTGGGGTTCTTTAACGTGCACTGACATCGCACAGTACACGGGCCTCTAGAATTTCTCCTCCAAAGAAATTCTAGCCACCGCGGCCGGGATCGAACCCGCGTCTTTCGGGACAGCAGCCGAGCACCGTAACCGCTGAGCCACCGCGGCGGCTGTACTGATATCGCACAGTACACGGGCCTCTAGAATTTCACCCCTATTGGCCAGGATCGAACCCGCTTTCAAAATGAAATGCAATTGGTAGGCTGTCGCTTTGCGCTCAACCCTGGGTGCTCCTCTACCAGTCAAGAATAGTACTTTTGGAGAGAAAGCTCCACTCTCTGATCAGCAACTTTCAAGGTCAACAAGGTTTCACTTTGACCTTGAGCCAGGCTTCACACGCCTGACATACCACGTGATTGGCCACAGCTAGAGCCAAGCTCCACCTGCACCACACCGCTTGCCTCACTGCTGCGCTGAGCCTCTGCCGTACCATGTGACATGACCACGTGATTAGACGTATACAGCACGTGCCTCGCCGTGCTCGCTTCAGTCGGAGCTGTTGGGGGCCCGACTCTGCGCAGTGATGGAGGCCAGTCTTTCTCCCGTCTTATTAGGTATAACTGAGTTAAACCCCAGCCATTTATTCAACAAGCTCAGCTAAGTAAAGTACCTAGCCACTCCATACATTAGAGAACAGGCAGATGTACAGAATATGCCAGGTTTGGATCCACGATGTCAGCACAATAAAAAGCAAGCTGTGCTAGTAGAAGCTCTTGCTCGCCAGTGTGCGCCACGCACTTTCCCCTGGCTTCTTCTCGCAGCTCATGGAGTTGCGGGTGAGCTCGCTGCGGGTGTCCCAAAAAACGAAAAAAAAATTTGCGTGTTATTCGTTCCTTGCGTCCATATACGATGGGAAATACTTTCTGCTCCCAGACTGATTCAAGGAAAAAACTCGCGTTATATGCGTACCAGTAATAATGCTTTTGACTGAAATCCGTATTGTGAATCTCCCCAAACAGACGTGTCAGTGAGTTGCTGCCAGAGCTGCAGTGCTCAATGCGCTGGCTTGACTGAGCAGATGGGGGAGCAGAACTTTGTTTTTTACTGGGTTCTACCTTTCGGTAGAATTCAGGTGATTAAAATAATTCAATTCTCCATCATTCTATTATTACTTTCTGCAAAAAATGCTAAAATCAGGAAACTAGGACCCCTAGTCATTAAGATGATGCAAATAGCAGATGCTTAGCTGCACATTTAGCGGTGGGAAGCAAGCACCATAGATAAGATTTGGCAGTGGTCTATTGGGTGCGTGCAGTATTTGAGAACGCCATTCCCTATCGCCACAGACATCAGCAGACTCACTACACTGCGCACAAGCGAGAGATTGCGCAGGAGTGCTTCTACGACAACTCCCCTGGCAGTGCCCTACTCCTCGAGGCTCGGGCAGAGGTGCTGCGCACGAAGAAGTGGCAAGCCCGGATTGCCGGAGAGGACAATGCGGACTTCTTGTGCACAAGGTGTGGGTGGGAAGAGGATACGATCGAACATGTGGTTCTGTTATGTCGATCGCTCCACCCCTGCCAACCGAGTGGATGTACCCTTGTGCAGGTGCTGGGTTGTCAATCGGGTGAACCGACAGCAAAGTGAGAGAACAAGCCATTTCCAAGGCCAGGGCGGTCGAGATAACAAAGCGCCGCCTTAAAAATTGGAATAGGCTGAAGCGTTAGGTGGTGGTAGCGACACGGCGGGACAGACTAAGTTGTAGCATCTCAAAGTTGGCTAGGACTTTGGGGTAATGTCTGTGCGTTACAAAAGGATAAGCCCCACAACCAATCCAAATCCAATTCAATCCAATCCACATCTACCTAGCCGTGCAGCTTCTTATATAGTCACACTTTTATCATTCATACTGCCCAGTTCGTTCCAAGATGGAAGTGCAAAGGTTGGCACAGGAAATGAAACATTATGCAGTCCTCCTCACCCTGGACGCACCCGGCTTACACCATCACATATGACAGAAATTTTGTGCGCACCACTACAGAAACCTCATCAGTGCTTGTGAAGAGCCACCTGTCGTTACGATGGTTAGCTTTTGTTCTTGATCGAAGTTATTTTCATCTAAAAAAAGAAAAAAAGAGGATTCCGCGTTCTTTGAGATTCTTCAGCTTGCTTGGCAAGCGCTTCGACCAGAGCAGACGATTCTCCAGGGTTTTGTCAGACATGAATTGCCCCCTCCTCACGACAGGAACGTTACCTCAAGTCATGTAAGGTGGCAATTTTTCCAAGTAAGTCGCTGCGGTGTGCAGCCAGGGCAAAGAGGACTGCACAGCCTCCAGCCTATATCACTGCCTGCATCAACCTGTACGCTTCCATCTTGGAACAAGCCGCGCACAGTATGAATGATAAGGTGTCACATACAAAAAGCTGCGTGCCTCGATGTGCTGGGACTGCCGGTGTCTATGGTGACAGAGAATAGTGCTCTCAAGTTCCTTGCACACCTGGTATCTGGCTAGAACAGCAGGCTCCCAGTATGGGCTTTGCAGAACACTTGGGTACCATGGAGTGTTTTTCGAGTTCCCTGAGCACCTAAATCCTAGAATCATGTGTCTCGAACTCAGTGGTCAGTGTCTCGAGAGCATTCATATTATGCTCAAACTGCTGCACAGTTGTGGCTCTTGACCCCTGCACATGTACAGCGCTCAAAGCAGGATGCTCCGCTTCGGCCGAGTGCACGGACCTCCTGCAAAATGACTGATGTTCCACGCTGCCGCTGACGGCTTTATCATAAATGTGGCAGCTGCTACGCACAGGCGTGCAGGATGTTGCACCACAGAGTCATTTAAGGACATTATCTTGAGTGGTGTTTCAAGGCTTTCAGCACTGCAACCACACACGTCCCGCCTGATGATGTCAAAGTTATTGCGACGCTTAAAGACACCCGTAATGCGCATTGGGTGGTCACGTGATCGTGGGCACTTTTTGATGGCTACTGCATACACAACTATTTTTTTGCCAGGAACCTTCACCCTGACAACGAGCACTGTACAAGACTTCCCATGAGAACCTCTGGACTAGAAGGACATCTTGCCTCTGCAGGGTACTCGTAACTCTGCCACCTGCCCACTCTCCCACTGCATTCGCTTTGTCTACAGATGTAAGTTGAAACAATCCACAGTACTACTACTGTCACAGAATGCTGGCTTGCTTCCCAATAGGACCCACCTGAGGCGCAGCTTCAAATATTGTGAAGTCCCGTTGTAGATGTTCATCCAGCTCCAAGATGGCAGCAACGTTACCGCACCTACAAGAGAGAGAACACACACAATCAGCATGGAGCAATGGAGGAAGGTGGTAGAACACTTGGACACATACTGTATTTACCCGCATAATGATCGCACCCCCGAATTTTGTTGGCAAAATTCATTTTTTTTTTATTCCCCGTGTAATGATCGCACCCCGAACTTGCTGCTGCAATTTGTTGACGATGTAGAGTCTAGCTGACGATGATTGTACTTGCTATCTGTCTGACAGATGGCACGAGCAGATGACCATCTTGCTCTGTCAGCATTACAGCGGCAGCCGCCTGTTGGTTGACCTGTGGTCACGCGGGCAGTCTAAATGCAGTTACGCTTAATTGTGGATACCAAACTTAACTGCGGTTATCTCGAATCACGGTTCGTCGTTGTCGCAAGGCTCGCCACCGTTCTGGGTCAAACGAAGTGACGTGGTGATCTGGCTAAACTTTCTTGTTCTTGTAAATAACAAGCCCTGTGATACAGGAACATCAAAAATGAGTCCTCCTTGAGGATCACTGGCCTGTACCGAGTTGCTGGTAGGAGTAATAACTGCGTGGTCCATACCAACAATTTTTTGCAAGTTATTTGTCACAGCGTAAGCAAGTAGTGAAAATTAAAGAATCATTTAGTGCTTTTTCTGATATTCAGTACGGTGTTCCACAAGGTTCTGTTTTGGGACCCTTTTTGTTTAATATTTATGTAAATGATATGGTTAACCTTACATTAAATGCAAAATTATTTCAGTATGCTGATGATACAGCTTTAGTGATATCCCATGAATCTAGCCCACTCGCACTGAAATTACTTCAGTACGACATCAATAAAATAGTAGACTGGCTATCTGGAAATCATATATACATCAACATAAACAAAACTGTGTTAATATGTTTCAGAAATCCGCACAAGAATGTTGATCTTACCCAGTCGGTTCTACTGCATGGTAGCAACTGTGCCAATTGCGAATGTTCGCCACTACCCTACTCGAGCAGTGTTAAATATCTTGGCCTATATCTTGATTCCAACATGTGTTGGTCTTCCCAAATTGACTATTTATTAAAACGACTCCGTGCTCTTTCTGTCCAGCTTTATCGTATAAAATACACTACACCTATAAACTTGCGTCAGACTGTGTATAGATCTTTAGGAGAATCTATCCTTAGATACGGCGTTTCAGTGTATGGTTCTTGTGCACCTTGTAAGATTAAGAAGGTAGATAGTTTCCTGTGCAGAATCTCCACTAATTTATTGTATGGCACTGCTCACGAGAAGTCCGACCATAACACCAGAATGGTTAAAGCAGGAGTTATTCCTCTGCATGACTTGTACTTACAGGTGGTAGTTCTGAGAAATTACTTTTCAGCACAGTTTAAACAGCCAGATAAAAAACCAGAGTCACTTAGGCATATAGCGCGTTATAAAGTTCCCAGGGTTTACACACATTATGGTAAAAGGACACGACAGTTCTATATACCCTACCATTTTAATGAACTACCTGCTCAGATGTTTGGTTGTGATTCGTTGACGGCTGTGAAATCTGGACTGCAATCGTGGTTTGAAAGTTTCAAAGAAAGGAAATACTGATTTGCTTTGTAATTTCTATCTTGTTTTTAAATTTGTGTTCCATTTATTAACTGCAGATTTTTTTTGCTTTACATAATTCTCAATCGCTAAATTTGTTGACTGAACTATATGTAATATTTCGACTTTGTGTTATTGCTTTTTTTTCTTCTTTCTTCTTTTTCTTTATGGATTGTAAAGTGTGCACTTTCAGCGCTAAATTTGTATTCACCGCATGCTGTTGTGACTGCCGTGGCCCGCCCACAAGCGCTTGCGCTTCTGCGGGCACACGCTATGTACTGTGTATATATATCTTGCAATAAAATTCCTGTATGTATGTATGTATGTATGTATACAAGCTAGTTTTAAGTTTGCAGCCGCGTAGCAGCTGCCGCCGTTTCAGCGAGAGTGACCCAATCTGCTTGCACGCCAGCTCCGCTGCTAAGGCGCCGCTAAAATCGATAGTATATACAGTCAAATCCCGTTACAACGAACACCACATTAACGAACATTTCAGATTAACGAACTTTTAAGAAATCCCACGCCGACTGCTTATAGTTTCAAATGTAAAAATATTTCACTACTACGAACTTCAGAATAACGAACATTTCAGAATAACAATCGTTATTTAATTTCCATGTCATCTTAACAACACCTCAGTACTACGAACTCATATCCCAAAATGCGAGGATTCTTAGATTTCAGTGTATCCGTCACGGCAGCCGGAGCTCCAAGCTAGCAGACGACGCAGCGCGAAGAGCAGGCGCCTTGCAACTTGCTTCCCGCAAAAACCTGAGATGGCGCGGGAGGAGAAACATGCGGGCGGAGACTTTTTTTTTCCTTCTCCGTTGCGGTACGCATCACGTTTTTCTTGCTTGTTTTTTCAGTTGTTCGCGTGCTGTCACCCGTGTCAGGCCTGTCCATCTTGTTTTTCTTCTGGTTTTTATTGTGTTCGAAGTGCGTGCCGGCGATCGCGTTGCCATGAGCTCAACAACTCCAACCACGCAGAAGAAGCGAAAGCAGTTTTCTTTGAGTGAGAAAGTAGGCATTCTTCGCGAGATAGAAGACGGGAAGAAGCAATCCGTCGTGGCTAAAGAACGTGGAGTGTCAACATACGGCTCACGAATGTGCGTCTCGAGTATCTGCCGCCGAACTGCACGTCAGTACTTCAGCCACTGGACCAAGGAATAATAAGGAGCATGAAGTCGCACTTCCGGAAGCGCCTTGTTCAGCGGCTGCTCATCAACCTGCGCCTGCAGCGCTCGACAGCCATCAACGTCCTACAGGCTGCGGAAATGCTGACAGGCGCATGGTGGAGCGTCACGTCCACCACCATCCAAAACTGCTGGAAGAAGGCCGGCCTGACGATCACAGATGGCCAACCACAAACCAATGAACCGGCAGCGGAGGACAGTTCGAGCGAGCTTTGGAGCGAGGTGGCCGAGCAGCTAGCCGTCGATCCTTCAGTCACATTTGACGACTATGTCCAGTGTGACGAGGCGACGTGGACCTCAGCGGAGCTTACCACTGGTGACATACTGCAGAGCGTCCAGGGCACGGCGACTCATGATGAGGAATGCAGCGACGACATGGACGATGACGTTACGGCAGCACCCGAAGACCGCGACGAGTCCGTGTCGGCCACAGATGCGTTGGACTGCTTGCGAAAACTCCGCATATTTATAGCCAAAAGCAGCACAGCGACCGAAGGCGTGAATAAGAATGCGGACGGTCTGGAATCGTTCGTTCTGCAGAGTCTCTGCTGCACCCGTCAGAAGACGATCACGGACTATTTCAAATAAATGTGCCTTGTCCGACGATCACGTGTGCATTGTGTGAGAAACGAGTTCAAGGAGGTACCGTTTCAAAGGTAGGACGTTTGCGTTACTGTAATGCTATTGTTATGGCTAATTTTTGGGCTTTCACTATAACGACCTTTCAGAATAACGAACGTTTTCCCGCGGTCCCCTGAAGTTCGTTGTAACGGGGTTTGACTGTATTTCTTTTAATATGAAACAATTAGACTGCCAGTAAGGCAGCGCCATAATTAGAACATTCATTACAGCGTTGGTCAATCCAAAAGCGCCGTCCACTGCGGCTTCGATACGAAACAAGTTAGGCCTAGTGACGACTAGGGAGTACACAGCGCCGTCGTCCGCCGCGCTCGCGGGCGGCACCCTTGCGGTAAGCGCGCACGGAATCGAGTGCTCCGAGCGTTGCGAACGTGTCACCTAAGTACATCAACGATGTGGCAGGGACTGGACATTTCTCGCCGCAACGACGGCAAAATGCGCAGCTTGAGCGCCGTGGGACGCTGCTGTTGTACGCTGTGGCTGCACCATCGGACAAGATCGAAGGCTGCATAAAAGCGCCGTCGCGCAACACTCATACTGCCTATTTTGATGCGTTGTTCTAGGAACGTGATTTAGTGCGAAGAAAGTACGTTCTTGAGGCGGGGCCAGCTCGTGCGCTTTTCGCACTCTACCTTCTTGGTTAACGACGAAAGCCGAGATCGCCGAGCTCGGTTCGCGATAACCACGTTTAGCGGTGTAACCGCGGGTAGCACACCCGTGTGACAAGGGTTGTCTGCCTGCAACTTGTTTGCGTTTTTGGTGCTCAAACATTCTGAGTAAAAAATTTACCCCGCGTAATGATTGCACCCCTAAATTTGCGTCAATTAAAAAAAAAAAGTGCTATCAGTATGCAAGTAAATACAGTATGCCAAGCCAAACAAGTAGAGTAGCTGCTGACAGCTCCCAAATGCTAAAATCTGCTCAGGGCTTACAGGACAAGAGGAAATGGCCTTTGAATGCACAATGCAACAAGACGAGTACAAAAGCGTCACAGTCACTACGCTGTAGAGTAGGATTATAAACTGACGGCAAAATATCTTAAAAATGACAATGCAGTTGTGATGTTCTTAAACAAGCAAATGTTAAAGGCAGCTCTAGCAAGTGAATCCACTTCGACAGGACATAGTTCATTCAATGAAAATCACCTCTACCTTACTCTGCGGCAGGCACAAAAATACACCTTTTCAGTGTTGCTTGCACCATACGATACCACACCGAACGCAGTGATATGGCAATACTCCAATAAAGCACAAGCATGGTGGCTCCTTGACACCCCACTGGCCAAAGCGGGACACTGTAGCCCAATAGCATGCGACTACTAACATGTTCGGCAGAAGCCGGTATGTTTTGAGCTCTTCAGTGCTGACTCAGCACATCTCTCCGCACGCACTGCGGCAAACATGTGCACTGTGTCAGCCTGGGATTGTACCAGGTAGACCGGACCATTGCTCCTGCTCTTCTTCAGACTGCTGGCATGTCTGACCTTGGCTGTTGTGCACACCAGGAACATCGGAATAAAACGCGATAGCGAGCGTGCACAGAAGCTTTACCCAGTTGCTGAGTTACGCTGAGACTGATGCGCAAACATGCTCTCCACACAGCTGGCCCCCCACCAAAATTCTTGGAAATGGAGATAATGGACGATGGCTGCAAGTCCACCCAAGTGTGCGCTGCAATGTTAGTTACCGTATTGAAACAATTGTAAGTCAAGCTATTTTTGTTTCATTTAAAAATCCGAAGTGGGTGGGGGGGGGGGGGGGGGGGGGGAGAGGGGTTGAAACTTTTTATCAAAACCAAAGCATGGTTTTGCCTAGCCATAAATAAAGGCGAGGCAAGCAAGATATCATGGATGCGACAGCGTGGTTGCAATTTTATGTTTGCTCTACGGCTCTCCCCAGTAGCATTTGGCTACTCTGTGTGCTTGTTCAAAGGGATTTTTATTTAACTAATCACCGCGCACTCGGCACTCATGGGAGTATTGATAGTTGATGGAAGGGCCGCTGTTCCAATCACAGCGGCACCGCCACTCGGAACGGCAGTGCTGCCGGGGAGTGTCGTTAGCTGATGGAAGAGCTGACATCACCCTCGCACAGTTTCTCTTTGGCTCTGTTTTGAATTGGTTGCTGGCCACGTTTCACCAGTTTTTAATGTGGTGCTCCATCAATTGCCATTTGCGCTCGCGGGCCGGTAAGCGTTTGGCACTCGTTCACAGCTACATTCAAGATGGCTGTCATTCTTTATGCCAAAGAAACAAACAACTGTGTGTCGGGCCGCAAGTTCGACGCTTCGGAATGGGTGATACAGGTGTAATGAGGCGAAATTTGCAGCAGTTCCACGCGATGCCATGGTGCCGTTGTTTGTGAATTACGGGATTTCGCGGAAGAACAATGTGCTGCGGAACCGCAGCAACGATGACGACAGCAGCACTTGTGAAAATGAAGCGCAAGTGTGAACGAGTAGTCCAGTGACTAATACATTTTGAAATGTACTCACGGGAGGGCCACCTTACAATCATGTAAATCATCATCATCATCAGCCTGACTATGTCCACTGCAGGGCAACGGCCTCTCCCATGTCTCTCCAATTAACCCTATCCTTTGCCAGTTGCGGCTGCCGTATCCCCGCAAACTTCTTAATCTCATCCGCCCACCTAACTTTCTGCCGCTTCCTGCTGTGCTTGCCTTCTCTTCGAACCCACTCCGTTACCTTTAAGGACCAGCGGTTATCTTCCTTTCGCATTACATGCCCTGCTCAAGCCCATTTCTTCCTCTTCATTTCGACTAGGACGTCATTAACTCGCGTTTGTTCCCTCACCCACTCTGCCCGCTTCCGGTCTTTTAACGTTATACCTATCATTTTTCTTTCCCTAGCTCGCTGCGTTGTCCGTAACTTAAGCTGAACTTCTTTGTTAGGTTCCATGTTTCTGCTCTATAGGCGAGTACCGGTAAGATACAGCTGTTGTAGAGTTTTCATGTAAATATGGTAGTCCTAAGGCAGCTACCAAAGCTCTGCCTAGAGCAATGGTGGTGGCTCCATAGAGTCACACACAGTTGAATGTTCTGTACTTGCCTCTTATGCTCTGCTTTGTTTTTGGTTAAGTCAGATTGAAACATTTCATGCAGACTAAGAGAATTCGAGTAAGCGAGGGTCTACATACAAAGTAAACCTTTAAAAAATTTTCTACTGTTCCTTGAACCCCACCTTGCAGAGCGCTAGTTCAAAAACCTCACAACCATCAGGTGTTTTTCATAATAAACAACACAGCACATAGGTTCAAATGAGTCCATTTCATATCTGTTTAAAAAAAATCCGGAGCTAAAAGTAAGTGCACGAGTAGAGAAATGCAGCAGCAAATCACCTGTAGCAGTAGTTTGGTGCAGACCAGACCGTGAGGACAGTCTCGTTGAAGTGCCACTTGTAACCCTCCATAACAAGCTGGTGCGCACGGCAGATCATGTCGATGTGGTTGGTCGCGTTGAACTGCGAGACCACGTCGCTGCCGAATAGGTAGCCTGCTCCTCGGGGGCTCACTCCCCAGCCTTGCGTGTCTGCAAGTAAATAGGATACAGCATTCAGACCTATCACTGCTTAGGACGGAAGGGAAGGTTGTATCTACAAACATGCAACTGTACAGAGCACCAATCACTAACCTGTCATGTCCAAGATACTGAGAAAGAATACATAGTAGTGACAGCATTGCTCCCAGACACAGCACCAAAGTGCCATGGAATCTTCAAGTGCCGTATTTACTCGCGTAATTTGCGCACTTTTTTCCCTCAAATTAATGCTTCAAGCAAGAGGTGCGCAAATTATACGGAGATTTCACGAACATGTCCTAAAAAGCTCTACAAAGGTTGTAACACACAATGTATATACGAAATAATATCGCGCATAAGTTGACCCCGCAACTTGCGCTCCTCGCTGGCCAAAAGAAAGCTAACTCCAAATATAGTAAATCGACACATGCCCCATATAATGAGTACCATATAAACGCGTGTATGGATCGCACCCTTTTTTCCCAAAGGAAATATATATATATAAAAAAAAAGTTCCATGCAAGTGCACTGCCCGGACTTGCCATGACCCATGCGGGAATAGCTTTTTAAATGCAGCACGCGAACAAGACCTTCCCCATGCTGCCCACAAATGGCGCTCGAGGCCGCAGGTTATCATCATCGTCAACTTTTTCCTCCGCTGTGCGCTCTCACTATCTGTACCGGCATCAGTACCACCAGCTTCAGCTTTTTGTGGCTGTAAAAGGCACGGGGGTTGTGGTAGCAATTTTAGCACGGTGGGCAAGCATCTTAATAGCTACACGGCTGGGAGTTTGCTCTCGAACACGGCAAGCGTGCGGCAGGCAGAAAAATCAACATGGGCGGGAAGTCTGTCCAATGATGGCACAACCAAAGGTATGCATTGAGGAACACAAGCTGCAAAAAATTACGAGGAACTTTAGTGGCTAAAGTGGTGAAAGGCGAAAGCCTGAGTGCCGCATTCTGCTACGGCATTGTTCACTTCGCATTCTATAGGTGCATTAATTAACTGCCAATTAATGACGCTTAATCTTTGCCTTTAGGAGTGGAACGCGACAGTGTGTTGTAGTGTGAACGAACGCTGTAATTCTCTGTCATCTCGGTGGACACCTGAACCGCACTGTACAGGAAGGGAGGAAGTGGAGTGAAAGAAGAAAGAGGGGCCGCAATGAAGAAAATGAAAATTGTATTTGAGCAAAGGAAATTACGCAGTAACTGTCACACATATCTCGGTGGACACCAGTCGAAAATTGTATTTGAGGAAAGGAAATTGCACAGTAACTGTCTCACATATTTCGGTGGACACCCGTCAAAATTCCTGGGCAGTGACATCACCTCACGACCATTCGACCAATCTGCAGACAAATTTGCTAACACGTCTTGGTCATGACAGTATGAGCCATTAAAGGCTTTCGCCTTAAAAAGAGCACTTTCCGAGGCAAGCTAAGCAAGTTTCCCGAACTGGAAGAAGAGATGCTCTGCTATGTGAATGAAGTGTGGAACAACGGACATGCTGCGCGACTTCTTGTGGGATGAGCATGCACCAGAGCACAGCACCAGCTCAAAGTACGAAGATTCCGCGAGTGGCGACTGAATGTAGAATGATTGGTGTGTTTTTGCTTAAAATTTGTTTTTTCGCACATCACGTATATGGGCTGCACCCCAAAAATTGACTTACACGCATTTATACGGTCATTGCTCCCTTGTTTTCACTTTACTACATCGTGTTTTTACTATGTGCGAGCTTAGTACAGTGGGGTTTTACTGTATGCCTACTGAGTTCAGCATCTCATTTGGTTTCACCAAAAAAAGGCCACCGAAGTCATTTTGCGCCTTCAGTCATACTACAGTAAAACCTCGTTAAAACGTACCCGCCTAATAAGTACTTTCGTTTTAAAAGTAGTAAAGTCAAGTCCCTGACTCAGCACCCATTGAACATAGTGCATTTTGCATCCGCATAAACCGTACCAGCTTATCGCGGTCGTATCGATTAACACGTACCATTTTCACTTTTCGTCGCACTCACGCGCGACAAATTCATGATGGTAGCACCGACTCAAAGGACGGTTCGGCTAGTGACGCAACAATCTTCCATAAATACCGCCGACGGGACGGCAAGTCAATGACAAATCAGCGGCAAAGTTAACAAGTTCAACCACAGTACTTGATGATACAACTAGCACCATCTTTGGGTTGTTTTTTTTTTGCAGCAGCAGCAGCAATAACTACCCGTGGCCTCCGCGACAGTGCGCCGCCGGAGCCGATCGCGGAGGCCACGAACTACCGCAGTGGCACATCCAACCACCTCCCCTAGCGGGCCCGGTTTTGGGCCAGTCCACACGAACCCCCCCCCCCCCCCTCGCACACCTTAATGGTTCAGACCTTATTTTGAATCCACCCGCTACGAACGTAACTGGAGGAGGATTTGGCGCTAGTGCCGGTAGCGTTTGTAAATTCCTGAACAACGGCCGCGCTAGCGTCAGCCCAGTCAGCTTTCGCACGTGCGACGTTTCTTTGAGCGGAGTGCGCAGAGAGGTTGAGATTTTGCAGTTCCCATCGTGCCGAAGCTTGGGCAGAAACACCGGGTCAGCATCAAAGACAAGTTGGAGATAGTCCATGCTATCGAGAGTGGAGTGAAGAGATCTGGGTTGGCACGCAAGAGAGACCTACCGCTGACAACTGTTTGTGGCATTTGGAACACGCCAGGGAAAAGCTGCTCGGCAATGTTGCCGCCATTGGGAAAAGATGATGGCATCAGCACAAAGACTGTAGCTGGAGAAGGGGCCGCAGCTGACGTGGATGGCGCAGAAGATTGGAGGAATGGCCAGCTGGGAAAGATCTTGAAGGACTATGCGCCTGATGATATATTTAACATGGACGAGTCCACGCTGTTTTTCAAGCTGCTGCCAAATAGAACGCTTGCGTTCAAGGCTGAATTGTGCACCGGCGGCAAGCATCCGAAGGACCGGATTTTGGTTGCATTCGGAGTTAATATGTCAGGAAGCGAGAAACTGCCGCTTCTTGTCGTTGGCAAGTCAGCGAAGCCAAGGTGTTTCAAGAGCGCCCGACTGCTAGCAGAAGTCTTCTACAGAAACAACACTAAAGCGTGGATGACTGGGAAACTTTTTGAAGAGTATGTGCGCCTCATTGACCACCGTTTTGAGGCGAAAGGACCAAGTGTTGTTATGATTCTTGACAACGCATAAGCGCACGTCGCACTGGATGATCTGAAGGCTGTGAAGTTGGTGTTCTTGCCGCCGAACACTACAGCGATCGCCCTGCCCTTGGACCAAAGGATCATTGGAGCTGTTAAGCAGCTGCACAGAAAAAACCTGCTGCGCAGGATGCTGCTAGCACTCGAATGTGACAAGGTGTACACCACTGACCTGCTGGGCGCGATTCACCTGCTGGAATACGCATGGCGACAAGTCGAGTCTGCAACCGTGCAGGTTTCTTTCAGTGCAAAATAAAGGCTGCATGTTTTTTTTTTCTTCTTTCAACTACTACTGATCGCTGGTATTGTTTTTTGGCAGGTAAGTGGGCGATTTTATGCTACTCCTGTTAAGCGGTACTGCCATTTAGTACGTACTTTTTCCGAGTTCCGGCCAACTACAGTTTAACGAGGTTTCACTGTACTGGCATTACCTGCGCAAATGTGAATAATGTGCAGACATGTGCGCATAACGATATGATCCGCTGTACGGCAGCCCGCGATGGTTCTGGCAACGGCTCGAACTCCGCACGCACGTGAGGAACCTTCCAGCTGGCTCTAGCCTGCTTTTTCGCTCGCTTCGCTGACAAAAGTGTGACGGAAATCAGTTGTGCGTTCATATCAATGCGCAGTCACTGTGGCGGTGGTAGTAGGCAACAATGTTAGACCTCTTATTATAAGCGGTGGCTAGTTCCAAAGCACTTTCGCTACAACTTAAGTGCGGAGCACGGTAGGCCTAGTGACACCAAGCAAATGGCATGTAACCAATCTGCCATCGTCCGGCATGATGGGGCGGCATGAAGTTGTAGGAAGCACACCACCACCGATGTGGTCGCACTCTGGTTTCGCATTTTCACCTCAGGCAAGCATCATAATAATTTTTTTTCTTTCTAGTTCCAACGCCCGATACGGGCACTGATACGTAAATGGCGGAGTGACAGCAAGGTTCCACGCGGAGTTTCAACAGGACATGTGGCTGATATGTTCGTAACCGTGTCTGTAATGTCTTTGAAGAATCCAAGAAACCGCATTTCTGCTGTGTCATCCAAAGCACCACTTTCTAAGTGCATGCAACCTCTATTCAGCCAACGTTTATAGATACTTTTTTAGTTCCATAACTCCTCGCAGCGCCCGTAGGGAGCAGGCGGCCTGTCGCCGTCCCCGCCACCGCGGCGCTGCAATCGCGGGTTGAGCTAGGAGAACGAGAGTCGTCTGCTAGCGTGCAGCGTTTTGCATGAGCACTCGCATACGAATCATCGCTGCGCGACCGCTGTTTTTTGTTTCCGGCTCTTGCCCGGAGGTATTTCATAACATACGTGTGCTTAGCGCGTTTGCGAACTTAAGAGCGGTATTCTGAGCCGTGTCACAAGCGGCCGTTTTGTACGGGCATTGACGAAATGCATGCTTCGATTCTGCTTCTTGTGAGATGAACCTAACCTTGCTACTTCATAGGTTCGGATTATCCGCCGAACCAGTTTTTCGCGACTGGCTGTTGTGTCTCGCATTTCGCGCAAAATTACTTTTACGTTTTATTACAGCAATACTGGTGCAAATAAAACCCGCCGCTGTCTCAATGGCTACGGCCCGCGGCTACTTTCCCGAAAGCCGCGAGTTCGATACCGGTGTAGGCGAAATGCAAGAGTAATTCAAGGTCCTTGGCATTTAAATAGAAAAATTTTATTCACAAATCCACTAAACATCGTTGTTGACAGATTTGCTGTCAACTAATTTGTCAGACAAGCTTCGCTTACTTTCGCTCCTTTTGAGCTCTAACGGCACTACTATTTTCCAAGCATTTTGCTCGCGCAAAGAAGTGCATGCGCGTCACTAAATAAAATTAAATTAATTGAGCTGTGAACACCTCAGCATGCTCTGGTAAACCAACACCATTCCTGTCTTTCTTTACAAGAGAATCCAGCACGTTCCAAAACACGTCACCGAACAACTTGCCCTTTCAAGCCTGTTTTATAGCACCCTCTACCGCGCTTACACAGGCAAACATCTTTTCGGAAGGGTACGCGAGACTGTCACTAACATACTCGCGCTCAATAATGAGCATAGCCTCACTCGGCAGAGAATCCTACCTGCCAAGTGCGTCACATTGCGTCACAGAGTTCACATTGCACTTTATTTTTCATTTTGAAAGCCGCATAGCCTGCCAAATAGTACAAGGCTGTTTCTTCTGGTGATGGAACACTGTATCTGTGGTCGTTGGAGGCATTGGAGAGTGTAGAGGTCCCTGAAAGGTATTGCCATCAGCTCCTGCCAGATCTGTTCTTTCTAGCCTTTTTCTGGATGAGGGCGTCGCTACGCTTTTCTCCGAGGCTCTCGAAGGCACTAATTAAGACACGATCAGTTCCCCTCGCACAGTTCCCTTTCACAGCTACTTCAACAGGTGTGTAAAAGAAAGCAGCCTAAATAATTGGCTGAACTTGGTCACTGTAGGGTGGTCTTCGTCACCTCCTAATGACCTCACTAGGCCAAGAAATCTCTGAATTAAAAAAAAATCATATATGAGCATTTCTAGGCTTTTTTAATGTGCCAGTCTAATTACCTCAAGCGGGTCTTGGTTTAACTTCGTTGTGAGTATATAGCTGACGCCCTTGTTGTGTCTATAATGGACAGCACTGACATCAATGTCACCCTCAGGGACTCAATGGTCTGATTTGATGCAGTGAGTTTGATATTTCCTCTTGCTTCCGTACGGATGGCGTTTCTCCGGGCTGCTCTCGTACCCGCTGGTACAGCCGGGCACGAAGCAAGTGGGCATCGTTGCGCTCGAAAGCTGCTTCACGGCCAGCAGCGTTTGTTGTTCTGAGTGCACGATGAGGACCATGTGTTCGCAGAGCGCACAGGAACACAAATGGTCAAAAAAAGGCAACAACAAACCCGCGCACGGGCTGCAGGAGAGGAGCCGCACGCTCGCCGGCGACCGCGCAAACCTTGACTGCAGCGCCCTCTCACCGCCCAGGTATAAGCAGCGCCCGCTTTCAGAGGAGGAGTTACGGAACTAAAAAAGTATCTATAAACGTTGCTATTCAGCCTCGTCGACACTGATATGCCACTGGGCAGACCAGTCTCGGGATGAAAACAGGGGTGCTTTTTAATGCATGCAAAAAAGAAATGCGTTTTAGTAGCCAGTGTAGCGGGTGCATTAATTTCGCGAATACATCCAATGTTCGAGATAATATTTACGGTTTCTGGAGTGCCCAAAAAATCGCGTCACAGCACAATTTTGAAACGACGGAAGACCAAAGCTGACAGATTATTGAAACTAACATTGTTAAAAAATTATCCACTTCAATCTATCAATATTGCAGTCAGATTTCAAGTAAATGAAGTTCCCTTTTCACGGAGATTTTTTGCAACTCTGACCATACACTATTCAGGATCCTGTACTCTTCTGCAAGAGCTACATATAATTTAGTACATGGTGTGTCCCATTTGAAATTAAACAGGTTTATGGCATAGTAACTCTCTAAATGCTGGACAAACTACCACTCTACGGCATCTGATAAATTACAGCAAGAAAGCTAAACTATGCAGAAAGCCTGAAAAGCTTCAGATAATAACTTAATCATATTAACACAAATTTAAGCACCGTCCCTTTTAACTGAAGGGTGATGATACTGGGAAGAAATGAGGAAATGCAGAATTGATACATGTCTATGCGCAGAAATTCACCTGTCTTATTCCCCTCAAAAAAAAAAAAAAGGATGTGAAAAGACATGGGTGTTGAAAATCAAATTTGGTATAAATTACACATTAATAACATACTTCTCTATTTACTTGGCCTTTCTTCATCACTGGCTCAATTTGAAACCTTCAGGCTTTTAAGTACTGGCAGTTAACCTGCGATGTAAACGACAAGCATATGTGGACTGCAGTATAATGAGCGTTGCATTCCACTTGTTCTTGCTGCGCACATCACAGGCTGCCTGTGGCAGCAATGCCAGATAGTTTGGATTGGTTTATGGCGGTTTAACGTCCCAAAGCGACTCAGGCTATGAGGGACACCGTAATGAAGGGCTCCGGAAATTTTGACCACCTAAGGATCTTTAATGTGCACCGACATCGCACAGTACACAGGCCTCTAGAATTCCGCCTCTGGGTTCAGACATTCCAGCTGCTTATACCAAATATTCCCCTAAGTTCTGCCTATCATTTACGGGGCTACAACGACAAAAAAAAAAAAAAAGTGGCACACACCTTCGGGGTCTGACCACAGCAGGTCACACATGGGCCCGTCGTGGGGCACCTCCTGCTTGCGGTCAATGGTGCGGATCTGGTCCAGGGTTTGGATGGATGGCGACAGGCCCCCGTGAACGCAGAAGATCTGCACAGGTTACACCAGCAGCGTGTACAAATTGTAGAAGCGCACCGAACAGGTCTGCTGCTCCAAACCATGCCTAAAATAAAAGTCAGCCGCCAACGATTGAACTTGAAAAAGCGCAGGACACAGGCCTTCGCACTGCGCTCCTTTTTCCATTTCTTGTCCACATTGTTGGCTGGTCTTCAAATTCTTTCAGGTGGCAACTTCCCCAAACCTCCGTTCTCTACCACTGTCAATAGTTGGGACAAACAACGTGATGCTCACCCAAAGAGTGGGCGACTAAGGCGTTTTTGATAAACAAAAGCAAACAATATGCTCGCAACAGGTTGCACCTCCAATGATTAGAACAGCCAAAAGTGTGTATTCGGCCTGAAGTGGCACACATTCATGCATTCCCTTTAATACTGCCTGCAACTGCATTTTGCAGCCTAATATAGATACAGCAAGCATTTGAGCCCAACTCACATTCATCATCAGCCTGACTACACCCACTGCAGGGCAAATGCCTCTCCCATGTCTCTCCAACTAACCCAATTTCATCCCAAAACCATCCGTATCCAGACATAAAACTAAGCAAAGAAACAAAAACAACAAGCAGGCAGAACCGAAAATAACCTTTTGACAAGCTCCACATGAATCGTTTCGTGCACATGTGGTTGAGAACCACATGTGCACGAATGGTTGAGAATTTGAAGTGCTGGAGACGCTGCGACGCATGTGATTCGGTGTAGCCCCTCACCGGTCACGTCATCAATCGCTCAACAACAAAAAGCTAACAAAGCAGGCTACTGAAGCCTTCGAGATCAGCAGCTACAAGCAACTGCCAGGTACAAATCCCGTAGGTCACGCAGCTAGCTCAGCTGCTGCCTCGTCACGCATTTAGGAGGAAGGGGGCTTGCCTCAGGAAGTACTGCAGACTGTTCAAGGAGTTCAAGTTTGTGCAGTAGAGGACACGTGGCAAGATAACGAGGACACAGGGGGTCAGACCCATCACTGAAAGTGGCTCCCTTCAGTTTGAAACCAACTTAATTTCTACAAACTTTTTATCCCCTCCGAGTTTGAATTACGAAGTTCCACAGCACAGACAAAACAGCCATACAGGTGTGTAGACAGCTGTGAGTGAGTGAGTGAGCAGAAATAAAAGTCTGAAAATCAAGCAATAAGCTGCAACAATACTAGAATTTTAGCCACGGTTACACACAAACACAGCAGGAAGCATGACAATGTCACAAATAAGCCTGAAAAATCAAGCACGGACCAAGGTTCCAGCATTTAAAAACTGGTTCGGCGACTGTACTGTGCGGCACCAAAAACATCTCTCCCAGGGGTGAGACGGCCAAACAAAATCGGTTTTTAAGCAGCTCTTGGAGCAGAAAAGTACAAAAACTGGAGCAGCTGTGGAGCAGAGGTGCCTTATGGAGAAGTTACTGAGCGGAAATAGAATATATGCATATATATATATATATATTTTTTTTTCACAGCAATATCAGCATTTTCGGGCAACTTAAGAGCACGAACGCTGCAAATCTTCACTAAAGCAAACTCGCATGGCTCTATGAGTAGTACGATGGAAAGTTGTTGTGCTGCACAATAAACCAAGAAGCGCTACGTTCGTAACTCGAAAGGTCTTTGCGACGAGGCCAGGGGCGTAGCCAGGGGGGGGTGCTTATGGGGCTTCAGCCTCCCCCCGAAATTTTTTCGAACTGTCATGCACCGCTGACCAAAACAACCACCGGCGCCAGAAGTCATTCTGGATTTTGTCACCTACAATGTCTTCTTCAGACTAGAAAAGACATTTTGGAGCGAACATTGCTAGATCGGGTTGGATTTCATGGCAACACCCATGTAACGCATGTCACGCAAGGAGCCCCATCCTAGCACATGCTTTCAAGTGCCTATCGATGGCAAGCGGGCTCGTTGCGGCATCTCGCGGCGGCCGCAGAGTCTATGGAGCCATGCATTTCAGCTCGGAAACTTAGAGGGTATAAAGTTCTCAAACTTTTGACGCGAAAGCTGCACTGAGATTCCAAAATTCCTGCTTTAGATTTTCAAATCGGGAACTTCAATTAATTTAGTATTCTTATATTTTACATATTTTTGCATATTTTACAGAACTCGTTTATACATGTGCTCGCTGTTGCGACTAAAATTTCGGAGCAATTACTCGCAGTACATGACCGGCGACAGCTGCTGCTGCGCAGTACACTGGAGTGAAGGGCAGCGTCACTGAGATTTCTCGCTGGCCGTTGCATATGCACAAAAATGTAAAGGTTCTTGAACAACAAAGATTCATTAAAATATTTGTCCTCCACTTGCTCATTTCATGGGCTTTACGTGTTTCATATCAGCGGCATGCACTGTTTTGCTCGTATCAGATTGATACAGCTCTAGACTTCATGTGATATTTTCTTTACTAAGTAAATACGCAACAACATGGAAGCATTGGTATCAGTTATCTCTGCCATGATTTTTAAACATCCCAATACATTATTTTATTTAAAATATACATATTTCACTTGTATAGGCAGTGCATAGCGTTAACTAATAGACAATGACATTGTCGATGGCAACGCATTTATTATTATTGCGTTTGATCTCTCCACAAATTCTATGAGGCGGCCGTGTTGCAACATGAGCCCCCCCCCCCCTGAACAAAATTTCTGGCCACGCCACTGGACGAGGCTGCAATAAATAAAAATCCGGCGTGTGGAAATCACAGTGAAACCTTGTTATAGCGAACAAGTAAAAAATTGTAAATGGTTTGCTACAGCCCGCAATTTGTAATATAAAATTTCGTCGGAAACGTGTGCAACAGCGGCGCAATTTAGTCATCGAAGGGACAGCAATTCTGGCGGTCCTTACTAGAGAAACGGAGGGACGTTTTTTTTCCAGGTTATGGCAGCATTTCGAAGGCCGCAAAAAAAAAACGAGCACCAGTTAGGTTAGCTTCCCCGCACAGCACCGCAAGCCCAGGTTAAGTGGCGGCTACGGTGGCTACCTCTATAACAGCAGCGTCGCCGGGAAAGCGGTCTGTCAACAGTGAAAGCTATCGCTGTTTTCACCACCCCTGCAACAGTTGACACGAGCGCAGGATTGTTACTGCAAGCTTACAACTGCCAGCGCTGCTGCTTGCCGGAACGCGCATCCAGAGCAGACTGCCGGACTGCAAACCTACATGCGTATGCTGGTGAATGCGAGACAAAAGTGCAAACCTTGGTGTGAACACTTGCCACATCACCACCAGTCATTCATGCAGTGCGGTGAAGCCTGCCGCCTACCATCCGAACGGGCACAGTTTGGTGCTGAGGAGCTTGATATATCAGTTTCATGGCCAACCACGTTCGATGTATAAAGTAGAAATTGCATGCATTTGTCAAAAATATTTACAAAGAGTTTGATAAAGGCAATAATTTGTAACATATCCAGGTCCGACTGCATAAATAATGCGTCAGCCAGTGGTTGGCGCAGTCCACAGGCCATGCTGCACATTATGCTATAAGCCAAGAAACTTCAGCAATCACGCATTGTAAAGCATGCCTCTTGGTGCCACTCTGCACTTCTCAGTACTTCACATGATTCTGGCCAGTGTGCATTGCATTTGTTCCTGGCTGTGAAGCTAGGCCGGGACAAAGTCTGCTTGCAAGAAAAATGATGGCTGGGCAGACTGAGAGGAGGCATGTAGAAAGAAGCGAGTGCCTCTGCCCCGTGACTCAGGTTTGTTCTTTCAGGGTAAGAGCCTTGAGGTGTACAGGTATCAAATCTAGATTGCAAATTGAATATGTTCCGAGTAATTTTGAATATATGTAAACAAAATATACAGGCAATAAACATCCATGAAAACTGAACTTTACTGCGTTCACTAAAAAGTTGCATGGAAAAGCTTACAGAATGGTTTTCTACTGTTATGTCTGAATCTTGAAACAATATGAGGTGGCGAGGTATTTCCTCACTGGCGCAGTGATGTCAAAAAGACTGCTATTGGAGTGGCAGGGCAAAACGCAACGAGACAACTTGAGAAACAACGAGTGGTAACTTGGGTTTCCAAAGTGTGCCGGACCATTCCTTTTGCGCTTCTGCCTGAAGGCAGAGCACTGGTTCTGGAATGCGGCCAAGCACGGACCATTCTCGACAAGACATGAAGTGCCTACGTAGTTCTCACGTATCAGTCTCACAGCACTGACAGCCCCATGATGAATGAAAATGACGTCCCAAACTGAAGGTGCACAAAACGAAAAGCCGTGAGATGCAGCAACGAGGGTCACACTGTACAAGACGCAACTGCACGGGGCTAGCTCTGAAGCCTCTGCTTTTGTCAATCACTTTTTCTTCTCCCTTGCAGCTCAAAACACACAGTTCCCAAGTTCTAATATATGAAAATGTGTAGGATTATAGCAGTCACCGCAAACCAAACACCCGCATGCATGCAGCAGCTTCACCCATTCCGCGATCTTCCCAAATCATGCTTTCACGTGTGCTGCGTCTCTCATGCTTCAGTGGCCGAAAGTGACTGTGGCACTGGCACTCATTCACCTTCTTTGCCGACACATTCCTCACCAGTCCCCGCCTGCACCATGGCCCAATGTAATGACATGCCGTGTGATGCTGCACATCATTTTCTTACCCACTAGCACCCAGCAGCTGCACCAGCCACTCGTTCTCAACTGCCGGCAGCGCATTGCATTCATGCAAAGCCTAGTATCACCGTGCGTACTGACTCTCGATTTAACGTGGGAAGAGCAAGTCAACTGATGCGACAAGCGTGAAATGCTGCCTAGTGAACTCCGTCTGGAATCTACGACGACCAGCAGCAGTTCGGATCAGCGAAAAATCCCTTAAGGGGGGACACTGGTCTTGAAAAGAAAATTTTATTAATTAAGTCGTAGTAATGAAATTTTCAGGGCACCTGTATTTTTGTGCGGTGATTCTAGGTATGTCATTTGGTTTGGTTTTATGGGGTTTAACGTCCCAAAGCAACTAAGGCTATTTAATTTCATGTAAAACAATTCCTTGAGCACTTATGCACTTTTTATGCAAGTATTTTGCGGAGAGTTTTGAAGAAAATTTGCTGCAGGAAACTCGCTGAAATGTATGCGATTGGGTTCTCTTGACACCAAGGAATGCAATAAGGGTGAAATTATCATCCTGGTTCTAATAGAACTTGAGTTATAGGGTACTGAAGCTGCCACTTCAGAAACAGGAATACACACTTTCCTTCTCATTTCTGAAGCGACAACTTCAAAACTCTATAACTTAAGTTCTGTGATAGGCAGGAAGACAATTTCACCCTTATTGTATTCCTTGGTGTCAAGAGAACCCAATGGCATACATTTCAGTGAGTTTCCCGCAGCTAATTTTCTTCAAAACTCTCCGCAAAATACTAGCATAAAAAGTGCATAAGTGCTCAAGGAATTGTTTTACATGAAATTAAATGACATATCTAGAATCAGCACATAGAAATACATATTCCCAGAAGATTTCGTAACTGTGACTTCATTATTAAAAATTTTTTTTTCAAGACCAGCGTCCCCCATTAATTCCAAAAAATTTGAAAGGTTCATATCACTAACCTTTACTAACGAAAGCCAGAAATTTGTATTATACTGAGGAAAAAAATAAGTGTCAGGCTTGCATGGTCTTTGCTGCTCGAAACATGGCGGAGAAAATCCCATTTGTATCAAAGTGGTGCAATTGGCACAGCTGTTCCACCCCTGCTATCCTGTATGCTCCAGCACAGTGACTGCAAATGGCAGCAACAAAAGGAGAACACATGGCAATTCTTTTTGGTCCCTCTGCCTTGCTGCAGATATCTGCAAGCAGTCCAGCTCAGTTACTTGACTCAGCAGGTGGAAGACGCGTATGCCACGTTTGCTTCACTGCATTATGGTCTGAATGGTACTTCCCAACTTGCCTCTACATTTGCACAGCAAAGTGACAAGGGCCTAATTTCTGCTGTTCCCCATCCTCACTGGCTACTACAGACTAACATGCTGGGTTATCAAAAGCAACTTGCACAGCTTCAACACAATCTGGGAATTATGGTTCTTTTTTTGTCACACAGTTCAATCATGAGGCTGGCCACGAAACCCCATAGAACTTGCACCATGGTACAAAGCAGGTGTGCCTTCAGATTTAAGTTTCCGCAACATGGGCCAAGTATGGTGTGTACAACGTTGCTTGCTCCTTGACAAATATATATGCCACGGAGTGTTTTCGTTCCTTCAAAGTGAGAGCATGATAGTATGGGGTAAAAGACAAAGAGCCAACAGTATTTTGCCATAGTGGTCAAGCCCATAACAGCACGTCATACTCCCACTATCGAGCGAGTCAACCTTAGATTGAGGAGAAAAGCTGCACAAACCTGCCAGTGTTATAAAAGACACGACGTTGCCAATAGAGTCCTACCGTTGATCCCTACCCACCTTGCCATCAATGACAGCAGACAAGGAGAGGTAGTCGAAGATCTCTGTGCAGTAGCGCCACACGGTGATGGAACCGTACTTGCGCAGACACTCGTCGTAGAAGCCGTACACCTGCGTGATCTGCCGGCTCTCATGGTTCCCCCTGATCAGCGTGATGCGGTCTGGGTAGCGGACCTGTGCACACAACAGCAGCACATTGGTCAGCTCACTCCTGGGAGGCTACTAAGCACTGATACACTCTGTAGATAAATAACAACAAAAAAAAACAGTACACATTGCTGCTTCAGTGTTTACTCGCAAAAAAACAAAAACACAAAAGCAGTGACGTGCTGTAATGCAGTGCAGGCTTGGACACCAAGTGAACCATGCAATTTCAGTCTTTGACCACAGGAGGACACAATGCTGTAAATCTGTGGACAAGTTTGGTTTGGTTTATGGGGTTTAACGTCCCAAAGCAACTCAGGCTATGAGGGACGCCGTAGTGAAGGGCTCCGGAAATTTCGACGACCTGGGGTTCTTTAACGTGCACTGACATCGCACGGTACATGGGCCTCTGGAATTTCTCCTCCAAAGAAATTCAACTGCTGCGGCCGGGATCGAACCCGCGTCTTTCGGGTCAGCAGCCAAGCAATCAACTCAAAATCTGTTTCCAGTGCCACCCAAGTAGTGCTCTTTCCTAACTTCTCGTTTACCTGTGTTTGTTTTTTGGCTGGTGTTTTTCCCATCAAAGAAATATGGAGTCAAACAAAACAGTCTGCAGAGTGAAAATGCAATGCGTCTAACAGCAGAGCCATAAAGTAACATACTGGAACTAAACCATCCATATAAATCTTCTCCATGTGATGCCAAGCAGCAGGGCTAACACAAGTAAACATTTCACATTTACACTGTCTACAAGACAGAACGCTTTTTCTAGGATTCTGAAAAGCGCCGCGAAAGCAATGGCTGCCAAAAACTTTCCATAGTCCAGTGCGCAAGTGAGTTCCTCAAGCTGGGCACTTGCCTTAAGGGCGAGGAGCAAGAGAAATGTCTCTACGCTGTAGAAGCCCCGGTCGACGAAGTCTCCCATGAAGAGGTAGTTGGTGTCAGGGACATCTCCGCCCACCTTGAACAGCTCTTTCAGGTCATAGAACTGGCCATGGATGTCACCACAGACCTGCAGTGGCAATCAACGGGCAAGGTATCATATCGAAGCAACACCTAAATTGACCCGCATTACTCACACAACATTAATTTCTACTGTAAGCGCTGAAACCTGAGCAGTGTACGGTTCGCTTAGACGGCACAACCTGCAACTGAGTTAGTAAACTTTATTCTACTAAAGAAATATGCGCTCAATATCAGTGTAACACAAAGACGTACAACACCACATCTGCAAAACAACTTACCCCAGAAAGTGAGCCAATGCCAAAAAAAAAAAAAAAACCTGAATCCCTGTTTATTCAATTTACTAGAGGATTTCACGGCACTGGTGCTGAGCCTCCACCTCAGGCTTAAATTAACATCTCGGCATTATTTAACAGCCAACAAAAACCGTATGGCTTACAGCAGAACACACTGTGTTTCATATTTTTTTGGTGTTTTGAGCAGAAAGCACAAACACAATAACATATGTACCAGCGGGAATTACGACTCACATAAGCGTGGTTTCCAAAATAGCCACACGTACCAGCACCGTGTGCATCATCACTGTCACCAGGTAACAGCGAAAATCTGACAGTTGTTAAATGTAGTGCTCAGGCTTTCTGTATATCCTGGCTTCAAACCAGCATGCTTGTTTTGAACGCCACATTAAAGGTGCACTGGAGAGAAACCTGAACCCGTCTTTTTGCCGCAGGAACTCGATCTACACATTCCCAGCATTCTTAAGAACTTAGATTTATTGCACAAGTAAGCTAAACTGGGCTAGTCGGAGCAATTGCATCTTCGAAAAACGTAGCGCGATTTATTGCCCTGTGTGGCCGATTTCCCTAATTAAATTGGATTAACGTTCGACTCCCGCCTTTTTTTTTTATTCCCCCATGGAAGGAGTCGACCAACGCATGGAGTGAGTGCCTTTCAGGCAGTCAAGTGGAGACTTTGCTTTCGCTTTTATTTCGTTTCTTTTAGGTTTCCGTGAACAAATGGATCCAGTCAGAGACTACATAAGCTGCAAATTAGGCCCACGGAAGTAAAAATATGCGTGGACTTTTTGCTTTCGCCGATCACTACGTATCACTCCGCCGATGGCAGAGCAACAAGCTGCCATGGGACTGGGTGAAAGGTTGGTCGACTCCTCCCAGCGTTTGCGGGGAATTAAAAAAAAAAAATGATAGGCGGCAGCCCGATGTTAATGCAATTTAAATTAGGGAAATCGGCCGCACAGGACAATAATTCGAAGTTTCCAAGAACGCTCGGAACGTGTAGATCGAGTTCCAGCGGTAAAAATAAGAGTTCAGAATCCTCTTCAGTGCACCTTTAAAACCTCTTTTGCAGCAGTGACATTGGCAAGCCAGCATCAGATTGGAGCCTCCACAACTGCATTGTCGAAAGCTGCACCTGACAAAGGGATCATAATCACTCCATGCCTATAACCTGGCCTCGATGTCAAATTGTTTTTCTCCATTTATATATGAAAGATCAGCAGTGCACATGTGCGCGCAATTTAGCACATCAGCTGATGTTTGCTGTTTGTTCATAATCAGCTGCAGATAAGACTGCTGCACTTGTTATTGGCGGCAGCCGCTCTGCACAGAAGTCGGCAACAGTCATTTTTCTTACAGGTATCAGTGGCAGCATGTGCTTCTTCCATGGAAATAGTGTTCTCTGCAGCTTTGCAACAGGGACAAGGTACTTCATGTCCAATGTAGTATGTGGGGTAGAGCTGCCCGCACACTATGGAGGTACCAAAATGGAGGACTCCAGATAATTTTGCTGATTTAATTTTCTCTAATGCACATGAGAATTTTAGTATATTATCGCCAACCAAATGTAACCATCATGGTCAGGATTGAGCTCAGCGACCTCATGGTCAGCAGCAGACCACTAAGGGGTCGCTGCGACCCTAGTGGATTGCAGCAACTTCCAATGGGTGCATCTCCGGGCACCTGCCGAAGGACCTCAGTTACACGAAGACCCAGAGTGGGCTCCGTACAATGGTCCTTGCTGTAAGACAAAAGCCACGTTCAACACTTCACTTCAAGCTCTATGATTTGAATGAAGTAAACATGTTTTGAGCAGCTGATACTAGCCAATTTTACAATCACCATCAAAGCAAGAGGTTTCAAGCAAAAACAAGCTGCCCTTTTATACACACATTAGCCTCGCTGGCTGCGAAGTACAAATCCATAGCCAAACCGGCTGCAGCAGCCCCATTTTGACAAAGGTGAAATGCGAAAATGCCACTATGCTCTGCAACATCAGCGCGCAATAAAAAAACCACATGAGGTCGAATTAATCTGGACCTTCCACTACAGCACCTCTCATAGGCTAGGTGCAGCTTCGGGATACCAAAATCTCGTAACCAATACCACAAATCCACATTCTCTGTAGCTTTTCATCTCATAGTAATCCACTCTATTGCCTCTCGACGATACTTGCACCAACTAATGCTTAAGATTTCTGAACGAGCTAGCTAAGGAAGAGCGGTCAGCAGATTCACCAGCCCAGAGGATAATCATGGTTGTACTTATTTCCAAAACATATAGGTTTGGTTTGGTTTAAGGGGGTTTGACGTCCCAAAACAACTCGGGCTACGAGGGACACCGCAGTGAAGGGCTCGGGACATTTCGACCGCCTGGGGTTCTTTAACGTGCACTGACATTGCACAGTAAACAGGCCTCTAGAATTTCGCCTCTATCGAAATTCGACCATTCAATGCATGCCTTGTAGAAGACACTGTCAAAGAACATTTTACAGTTTCCAGAATATTAAAGATACTATAATGCATAGATATTGCTTAATTAGGTATCATCCAAGTTCAAGGAATATGTAGCTAATGGCTCAGACAACTGTGTAATCTCAATGTGAAATGACATCAGCTGGCCCGACTATGACAACAGTGCTTCAAGTTGCAAAAAAAGCACATGCTCATTTAGGTTTCTAAAGAGGCATTGAGTGGTTGGAAAAATCATAGCAATCGGGACGATCCGACTTTTGAATGTTCGCATCGCACTCAAATTAAGTATTCACTTGAAGACGGTGTCGAGAGAACAGTAGCAGAAGAATGCTCGTTTGATTTAGTTTATGCACACCAAGTGTAATCCGTCCCGCAGACATGTCACATAACGCCTCCGCAATCCAACCTCCGACTCAAACGTATGCTGGAACAACTAGAGAACGAAACTTTGAACCACAGCAAAGAAGATACTTCACAACGCAGCGACATAACTGCAACATACGACATGCAGGATACGAGACGCAGGGAAATTTTCGCGCCGGAAAACGAAACGGCACACATGATAGCGGGGCCTTTTGAGTCGGTGCCAAAACCAAAAATGAGAAACTCACGGTGACCGGCGAGTCCACCCTCTGGACGTTGCTCTCTTCGACAAGAATTTCCCGAGCTTTGGCGCACAGTGACTTGACTTCCGACTCCTTGATGATTTCGCACCTTCGCAGCTGCTCGATCTGGCGGTCCAGGTCACTGCCGTCGCCCATGCCTCCGTCCTGCGATCAAAAAGAAACGAGACCCTTACTCCAAGTGGGGGATTTTCGAGGCAGTGGGCAATTGCCAGCTTCTCCCGGCGTAGCGAGTACGCTAGACGTCGGACGCTACGCCAACAGGAAGAACGTCTACACCGCACAGCACTCAGCGGCGTATAACACAACTGTCACAGAAATACCGGGCCAATACATACAGCGAGGCGCTAAAGACGTGAGCAAATTGACGAAGGTTTTATGTAACGCAACGCTGAATGGTTGACAAGCAAAGGCGGCGACTAAGCTAGCATTAGCGCCACATTCCAGGAAGGCGCTGAAGGCACCAAATGCTCAGTCCAGAGCAAGCAGAAGAGTAAGCAATAAAGCCAGACTTGCCATTTTGTTTGCGGCGTGATTAAAGTCAGCTTGCCGAATGAAAGAAGTCACAAATATTGATTCAGGACCATCGTCACTCCACCTCGGCGCTTGGACGCACCATGAAACAAGGGACGGAAGAAAAATGACACGTGACTGGATCCAGCCGCCGTCATAAAATGCGCAGTTTCGTAATTATAACGGAAATCAACTTGCTTGTCTGCATTATCTCTTTTATAAACACAAAACGTATCCTTGCTAACTTGTACAAAATTAAAGGCGTTTGTTAGGCTTCGTAAGACGCGCCTTTCATTAAGATGTTACAAGGGACGGATGATGCTTGCCTGACAACCGTTGCTAACGCAAGACGGTCCGCACGGAAGCTAGCCAACTCTCCCCTCGCCCAATCCTCGCCGCATGAGAAGTGGGAGTTGGCCTGCGTTCGCGGCCGCCGCAAACATCTTCGGGAAAAACCCGCAGGAACGCCCATTCACGCTGTGATCTTCGCATCGGATACGCAAACGAACCCCTGCCTCATCGACACGCACAACTCGCAGGGCATTCGACGCCGGTTACTCGATGGTGGGACTCGGCGGCAGGTCGTGGTTCGACTGGCTCCCCTGAGTGGTGGCGGCGGCGTCTTTTGTCCGAGCAGTTCTTTGCAACACGATCCCTGCTCGCGGTACGGCTGCTCGAAGGATAAACCATGGGCAACATACAGACTGTTGGCCCCAATGAGGCCCTCATAGTGTCTGGTGAGCAGGTTTTTCTTCTCTCCGGTGCGTTCACACTGTCCGCTGCTTCTCCGCTAAGTCTGCGCGTACGGAAACAGCCGCTCCGCCTAGGCCTACTCGTAAAATAAACAACGGATTTCGGTTTCGCTCTCGTTTTGCTTCTTTTTGTCAGCTGTTCTCTTGTGCGGGAGGCGTGATAGCGAAAGTGCTGCTTTCGTCAGACGCGCCGACCCGAACGTGACCGAAGCCGGCGTAAACGCAGCGCTTGGCGCGCAATCAACGAATCGCGCTGACGTGCGTTGGTTGACCTGCGAGCGGCAATTGACACGCGTTTATCTCGCGCCCTTTTTGTGGCCAGCGCTTGCTTGTTGTTTAGTTGGCGCGCTGCGCAGAGAAGCATTGGGCGCACGGTGAAAAGGCGAGAAGGGCAGATAACGATGACGAAATGAGGGCGAAACCATTGAAGCGAATCGGCAGCGGGTCCACTCTCTGCAACGAGTATTCCTCTGTTAGTTTGGCCGATAAGTGGCTCTTGTACGCGGGGAAGCCAATTTTTCTGCCCGTATTGCGTGTGTGCAGGCGCAGAATGAAGCGCTGATGGGCAGCATCGTTTGGTTGCTTGAAAACATGTTTGTTTCGGACCAGCTGTTGCGAAACTTTGTTCCAATTAGCTACCTTCATTTTGCGGAGTACAGCTTTTGGAATGGCTTGGCGTTATGATCGTGCACATGTGTAAAAAAAAAAATGAACAGCCAAAAAGAAAAAAAACAAAACTATGTCGGTGAAGGACGCGCGCAAGCGCGCACGCACAAGGTTATCAAGGCTGAGCCGAGCCGGCCGCACCTCGGCACGTGGACGTTGTTTTTTTGATGCGCTTTTCCCGTCCGCCAAACATGCACCGGCGGCCAGTGTGCGCCGGATCGAAGGCGCACAACCGCTGGAATGCGCAACTTGGAAAGAGGTGAACTGTGCGCGCATGGACTCGAGTAGTATACAATCGAAACCCGCTTGATTCGAAAGTGCGGTCTATCCGAAATGGCGCTCCCACGAACGTCAAGGGCATCACAAAAGGATCCTATTTCTTTGGACAAATTTGCAGCTTCATTTGAGTACGAATTGTCGATAGTCAATTGTCTGTATTGCCCAGTACTGAAGTGATGGTCCGTGTGGTTTGGAAGGAGTGCACAACATGGCTTGCTTTGCTGCATGCAAGAGTATTGCCGATGACAGTCTTGCTACCGACTTCCATCTCTTACCTCTGTACCTTTCCTCCAGTGAGCGGTGTCAGAGGCAAGGGCTCCTCTGAGCAGTCTGACTGATGGCACATGAACAATAGCTGCATCCATTATGTTGTCAGGTCTCCCGTTTGTATGGGAAGATGGGGGAAACTAATTAGAGACATCGCTGCGGAAATGAGAGCCGGTGCAAAAAACGAGACAGAACGTGCACCATACTGTCTTCTAGTATGTTCATCTTCATTTCTTGTGCTGGTTTTCACTTCATCTGTGTCACATAACGGCCAACTCTCAAACTAAAGGTCTGCTGGACAATTCTCAACATGCTTTGCTTTTCTTATCTTGTGTACTCCTGAACAAGATCAAACAGCAACTGCTGGTTACTGTCGGGCTTATTAAGTGATAGAACCTTGAAATGGAAATGTGGCAGGTACAAAGCAAAGGAAGAAATCTTCTACAACTGTGTACCTCCATAATTTTTTTTTGTGAGGTAACCTTTCGAAAAAGACCCTGTGCAATTGTGAAGTAACCTGGATTTCTGATTGTCTTTGCCATGTCATGACTTTCTGTGCCAAGCAGCTTCGTCATGTGCATTGATGAGCTTTTTATGAGGCATGACTATCACATTAAAACGAGAAGAAAAGGGTGAAAGGGAGGTGCTGAATGTTTCCTGTGTGCAGATAGATTTCCCCAACCTTTGCTATGGTTCTCATTCCCTTTTGTGTTCTCGAGTTATTGATGGCCGATTTATGAGTGCGGTTTGGTCGTTATGTTCCCCATAACATCTGATAAACAAATTTCACCCTGTGCGAAATTTGCTTGAATTAACTAAAGTTGTAGGACCCTATCATTGTTATTATATTGAATATGGGTCAACCTGTTCTCTTGAGAAATATTCTCCAAAACAAAGCAGACCAATTTATAATGTAAACTATTATAATCAGAGGGCATGTAGCTGTCGTTGCGGCCTTGTATGCTGAGGATGTATGCTTGTAGGCTGGACTGGTTGCTGAGGGCGTTGAAAACCTTTCACTTTCCCTGCTTCTTCTGAGCATGGTGTAAGAATATGTGCTTCTGAGAAAAGAAGTGACACGTGTGTGTTCGTCTTTCTGAAATAGGTTATACACAAGCACTTGGGCACCATTTGTACACACAAAAGTAGAAGTGTCAGATAATGAGTTACATTATTCAGTGTGAAAGCGCTACCTGCATCTTTCCAGTCTGGCTATGATAGAGATTTGCTGGCTTGGCTGGCTTGGAATGTTATCCTCTTCTTATGAAATTATGCGCTCCCCTGCACTTAATGTGGCTGCTTACTTGGAGGCGGGCCGGTTAACCTGAATTGGTGGCTGACCTACACTTGACTAAATATCATAGTTTGTGTAGGTTATCTGTAGTAACGTGGTGTTGACGAGAGCAACAGGCTGGCAACTGAAGAAGCTGGTAGTAACTTGTTTCCTCGGTTGAACTTGTGCCTGTGAACAGAAAACAATTCAGTGTTACCAATAGCAGCCGGTGCACTTACAACCCAATACCCATCGTTCTCGACCACTCTCAGTTCAAAGATGGCAGCAAGCCAGCAGCTATCTGAAACATAAGAACTGCTGTGCATGATCATTATCGTACTAGAGCACCCCGGTCGCATCTTGCATAACAAACAGAGGTATGAGAGGGTGTTGATTAGGTGAGTGTGTTAGCGCTTCAGGAAAATAAAGTGATGTGGTTGTTTGTGGGAGGCAAAACAGAAACAATGTGGGGAAAGCAAGTTCAACAAAGCTTGGCAGCAGCTTTACTAGGCTTTCTTCCGAAGAGCAGATTTCCTGCATATTCAAGGATTCCAGGGGACCAGATCATAGTGCTGCATTCTTTACTGTGCACTTTGATAATTAAAAACGATGGAAATTGTCATAGCCTTGTCTGAGTTTACATACCACTACCCGCGGACTTAGCACGAACGCTCAAGCTCATGGCTTCCACTGACATTAGTGCCACTGAGTGCTGGCTGCTAGGTCTGAGGCCATGCTGCACAATGTGTTTGCGGTGGCTGATGATATCGGGTTGCCGGTAGTCAGGGCTGGGCAAGATACTTCAAAATAGTATCTTCGATACGATACTCGATACCTTTGAAAATTGTATCTCCGATACAGATACAAGATACAGTACCGAAATCAATTTTCGATACAGATACTCGATACTATATCTTCGATACTTCGATACATCACTAAAATATCAAATATAATACAGGTTATATTGCGACTAACAAAGTTTACATAACTGAAATCACTGTCTAATAATTCCGGTAATATAATTGGAGAACTTAGGAAATGTACGCGTGGTTTCTGTAACATTTAGTGTATTTCTATGGAGCACTTTTCCTGAAAGGACTTATAAATGAATCCGACCGCATGGATCTGTTGAATCTCCGCTGTCTGCGCAGTTGGCCTTGTTAGAACTTTAATTTGGACTAAAACCATATACCAGGTGTCCCAGCTAAATGTAACCAAGCTTTTGAAAAACACGGGATGCCCTAGCCGTCTGAAACCAAATGAGGGTTGTTCAGAGTCACGTGACCTAGTCCGCAGTATTTTTTTCATTCTTCAAGGTTGACTAATTAGTTAAGCTTAATTAACTAACTTTTTATTTATTTATATATTCAGGAACAAAGTGTCAATGGAAAAGTTGTAGGAACAAAGTGTCAATGGAAAAGTTGTAGATCGCTTCGAGAAACAGCTTACTGAGACATTTGTAGCAAAGTAATATTTACGTAAAGTAGTTTTTTTACCGCCCTTTAACCATAACCCGCACAATAAGAAAAAGCTTCCACATGACAACTATGCCACTTCAACGTCCCACGACGCGTCTTAAAGAATAAAATCCATTTTTTCTGAAGTACTCTCCTCGATGAGACTTTAGGTGCACATTGGGGCAGAGATGCGAGCGAGCAGCTGGTCACGTGACTTTCTTTTAAGGCCAACAAATGAAGCTACGTGAATCGTAACTTGACGCAAACAGCACTACTAGTGGTTTTTCGAGGTGATCTAAAATTTTACATTGACACTTTCTTCCTGAAGTTAATAATTAAAAAGGTAGCTAATTAAACTGAACTAATTAACTTTTAAGCGCGAAAAAATACTCAAGACTAGGCCACGTGACTATGAACAACCCTGAGTTGGTTTCACTGCATGACTAGGACACTTTCGCCTTTTTTTAAAAGTTTGGTTACATTTAGCTGGGACGCCCGGTATATGTTGAAGTGATCGCTTCCGTAAGCAGCCTAGCGAAAAATCATTTAACCCAAAGTTCCTCAAACGAACCAATCTGTGAACACTTGGCTATGTGAATAAACCTGAAACGTTTTCTGTTTTCGGTTCGATACTATAGAATACTTACCCGATGGCCTGTGCCTTTGATCAAACTAAATGATGCAAGCTCCGTGCACTTGGGAACTGAACAGTTAGTTTGCCAGTACTGCGATAACAAACTTCTAAAGCTGAAACTATTCTTGAAAAGCTGGAATTAAAACAACAACAAGTAAAATGGCTGAACGTTTTTATTAGGCTAAAGGTATTCGTTACATTTACTTGAAGGTCTTAAGTAACAACATTTGCTCGAACCGCCGGTCCGAAAGAGCCCCGCGATGTGGGCGCACTATAAGGCAGGCAAATGAAGAAAGCCCCTCTACAAGAGTAGACGAGCACGTCGCAGTATTATACTTGACGAAGGCGCCTCTTATCAGTGGATAAGAATGAAGCATGGCCACATCAACTCGAGGATCTTGTAAATAATTGAGAAACTGAAGCTTCACTAACGCCTTCTTAGAGCTACGGCTAGTTATACCGCTTGTCTCTTCAAATGAAAAGAATGCGTCAGCTGACGCGTTTGATGCTGCTGGCGCCGATGATTCCACTGCCTCGCGTGCGGAAGAATGCGCGGCTTGTGTTGTGCTGACATAGTCGACAACAGCTTCTTCTGTAAGTTTCTGAGCATGACGGCGGAAGTCTTCCATTTCTGCTGGCAACCACCGCAACTTGAAATAGGGGTGTAGAACAGCAGCAATTGTTGCCTCTTCTGCACTCGGTTTCATCTTCAAAAGATGGTCAAATCTGCGGGTGAATCCATTCCTAACTCCGAGAAACGCTGATCCAGAAGTGGTAGCTTGGGAGTTAGCTAAAAAGCAGCGAAGGTGCTGCCGCCCGTCTTGTACTACCGCCTGAGCGAGCGCTTTTACGGTTTTTTTTTGTATCGAGTATCGTAAAATACACGATACACTAAAAATGTATTTTCGATACCGATACTCCGATACTCTAGTTTTCAGCACGCGATACCTAATACCGATACACAAAATGTATCGAAAGATAGTATCGAAGATACATGTATCTTCGATACTGCCCATGACTGCCGGTAGTGATCTTAAAATGGTTTTTGACCAACTGGCAAACACTCGGTGGCGATAATGTCTGCCCAAGCCACGCCCCTGAGTGTTCATGTTAGGTCTGCGGGCAGTGCCGCACAATTTGGCTCGTTAGCGATTTCATACTAGAAAAGAAAAACCATGCGAGAAACAACGCAACAAAGTGAAGCACATGCAGCACTCATGTTTGCTCATCGTTGGACGCCATTTTCTCCTGTTTCCATTAGTGTGAGGCTGATTTGATTTCAGTTGTGTTCACTCGATGTATTCGTTTTGTGACTTACGCAT
Organism: Amblyomma mixtum; assembly: GCF_055824585.1. NCBI lineage: Eukaryota > Metazoa > Arthropoda > Arachnida > Ixodida > Ixodidae > Amblyomma > Amblyomma mixtum. Next base: position 260,017,808 of record NC_143013.1, read on the forward strand.
TGAATTGTTCTTTTTTCTTTTATTTTTTCGTGTTGTATATGGCATTCTGTACTGCTGAGCTCTCATGATGGTTTTGTATGTGATACCTAGGCATGTTGTTAAGTGTTCGTGGTTTGTTCACCTCAGGTGGATGCTGTGGAAATGCTGGCAAGAAAATGGTTGTTGGTGGCTGGGCTTGGGCATGGTGGTTAGTCACGGATGTGCAAAGGTGGGTACTCGAGCATGTCTGTATTTGTTGTTAGAGTAGTAGTTAGTTATTTTGAGGGCAGTCATGGAGGTTATAGGTTTTGTAGCGTGAGCTACACTGGCCAAGGTTGAGCAGTTTCGCGTGGCCGTGACTCGGCATGCCTCGCTGCGGGCGCTCGCCTTCCTTTCCTCAAAATGAACGGAGCGTAAAATGTGGACAACGCCAACGCCAATGAACAAAATGAACGCCGACAGCCTATGGCTTCAGTGCTGCGTTTCTGGCATAACATTGCCAATGCCTGCGGCCCACATCTCTCTCTCTCACCACCCCACGGACCTATAAGCACAATTCAGGTGTCCACTGACCCAGGGAGCCATTATACGCACTTCCTTTCCTTAAAATGATCGGAGTGTAAAACGTTTTCAACGCCAATGCTAATGAACACAACAAACGCCGACGGCCTAAGGCTTCAATGCCATAGGCCTTCAGTGCCGCGTTTCTGGCACAACATTGTCAATGCTAATGCACACAGCGCTCACCTGTCACTACCCCCAGATAGCTCAAAGCACGGTTTAGGTGTCCACTGTTCCAAGAGGGCAGTTATGCGCTTTCCCTCTGGTTCAGGTGTCCACCGAGATGTGGACACTTCGCCCTCACCTCAGGCTATGTATATCCTGGCATATCTGAGCTAAGCCACTGCCAATTTTTCGATCCAAGTTTAACACATATCACGTTGACCATACTTTCATAGGTACTAGCGTACTTTTGTTCTAAGCATGCACATGCTGCATTTTTCTGGAAGCTACTTTCTTCGTGAATGCTGACAAGTGAGCGGCAGTAACATTACTGGTCCATTTCTGCATGCTGAAGTGAACGGGGCCCCACTGGCACTGAGAAGATTGTTGACATTGTGCCGTGACTTTACTCTGTGTTCCTGAGGAGGCTACTGCTTGCTTTTGCAGGCTGTCGCTAGAAGTGATGACACTGACGCCTCGTTGTGAGCACGTGGAGACATCTCAGGGTGTTCCACTTACTGTGACTGGGGTGGCACAGTGTAAGGTGATGACGGAGAAAGAGTTCCTCTCAACAGCTGCTGAGCAGTTTCTAGGCAAGGAGGTGGAACACATCAAGGCAGTCATTCTGCAGACACTCGAAGGACACCTGCGTGCAATTTTGGGTGAGTTGGGCTTCACCTTTTGATCCTTGACTTGTGCCCAGAAGGGACCAGGAATGCCTGTGTTCTTCTTTGTTTTCATTGTTCACATGTTTGTCTCATTTGTATATTAGCGACTCAAAGCATATGGTTTCATTTTTGTTAATTGGCAGTTCGTAAGAATGCCAATTAACAACTGCCATAGCTTTGCAAAAAAACAAAGCTATGGCAGAACAGAATGGTGGGGCTAAAAATTAACATGCAGAAAACCAAAGTAATGTTCAACAGTCTAGCAAGCGAAGAGCAGTTTGCAATTGGTAGCGAGGTGCTGGAAGCAGTAAGAGAATATGCCTACTTAGGGCAGGTAGTGATCGCTGATCGGGATCATGAGATGGAAATAACTAGAAGAATAAGAATGGGGTGGAGTGCATATGGCAGGTTATCTCACATCATGAATGGCAGTTTATCAATATCCTTCAAGAGAAAAGCATGCAACAGCTGTATATCTTACTGGTACTCACATGTGGCATAAAAAATTATAGGTGTCACATTAAAAGACCGGAAGCAGGCGGAGTGGGTGCGGGAATCAACGCAGGTTAATGACATCCCAGTCGAAATCAAGAGGAAGAAATGTGCTTGGGCAGGGCATGTAATGCGAAGGCAAGACAACCTCTGGTCCTCAAAGGTAACGGAGTGGATTCCAAGAGAAGGCAAGCGTAGCAGGGGTTGGCAGAAAGTTAGGTGGGCGGATGAGATTAAGAAAGCTGCGGGGATACGGTGGTCGCAACTGGCACAGGACGGGGTTAATTGGAGAGACATGGGAGGAGGCCTTTGTCCTGCAATGGGCGTAGTCAGGCTGATGATGATGATTGTTTTGTAGTGTCAGTGGTGTTCTATTCATTTGTCATATCAACATGACATTCTGTTACCTCTGTTATTCTTATATTTGGATTTATGTGCCTTTTCTCCCAAGTTGTGTACTTGTATCTCCTCCTTCAGAAGTTGCAGGGACTAAGAAATAAAGTTTCTATGATGGTGATGCAGGGACTAAGCAAGAAAACGGAGGTGGCAGTGATAATTTTAATAGCACATAGAATAGAAACATGCAGTAGTATCGGTAGGTTGAGACATATGTTCCAGCTGATTGCAAATTTGTAGCTAATAATTCAGAGTCCAAAATAATTGTGGTGCCTCATACGTCTGCAGCTAAGTTATGGAGGTGATACTAGTGCAGTCTTTGAATATATGTCAAATTGTTGAAAAGTTGTTCTTCAGCGGTGTTCTTCAGTGGTTCTTCAGTGGTGTTCAATGTCTTACATTGCCAGCCAGTTGACGTGTCAGTATGCACTCTGCAGGCACCCTCACAGTGGAAGAGGTGTACCGGGACCGGGACCAGTTTGCTTCACTGGTGCGAGAAGTCGCAGCACCAGATATTGGCCGCATGGGCATCGAGATCCTCAGCTTCACCATCAAGGATGTCTTCGACCGGGTCGAGTACCTCACCTCGCTGGGGCGCGCCCGCACCGCGGCTGTCAAGAGAGACGCCGACATTGGCGTCGCCCAGGCCGAGAGGGACGCTGGCATCAGGGTGCGTGTGTCACTGCATCTCGCTTCCCTGAACACGATACTCGGAGCGCGAATGCACTGCACAGGAAACTTTGCTCTCCAGTGCAACACTGCAGTGCTGCAGATGCTTCTAATAGCTGAGGGGCTGATTGCATGCCGGCAGCATCCAGTGGACAGAAAGACAACTATATGCAAGTAATTGGCATATCTTTCATGCAAAAGTGGGATGCTGAATTCTTGAGATTAACTTGGAATGACGAAAAGAGGTGTAGCACTTGTACTCAGTTCTGCACTAATACAGTCAATAAAGCGGAGTGGATTATATTCACTGCTGTATGCACTCGTAGTGCATGGGAGAGAGCTGAATTCAGAAATGTTATTGCCATTATACTGAAATCCCGAACTGTTCAGGCCAACCATAGCCAAAGGAGGATCTGCTGAAGGTTAGGTTTCTACCAGAAAAAAAGGTTGGTTTATGGTTTATTGGTTTATCTCGCCGCGGTGGCTCAGTGGTTACGGCGCTCAGCTGCTGACCCAAAAGACGTGGGTTCGATCTCGGCCGCGGCGGACGAATTTCGATGGAGGCGAAATTCTAGAGGCCCGTGTACTGTGCGATGTCAGTGCACGTTAAAGAACCCCAGGTGGTCGAAATTTCCGGAGCCTTTCACTACGGCGTCCCTCATAGCCTGAGTTGCTTTGGGACGTTAAACCCCAATAAACCAATAAACCAGAAAAAAAGTACCTGATGCAGGGCTTGTTGGTTCATGTTAATATTTTTAATGGCGCAAAAAAGGGACACACAGAAAAAGGCAGAAAGAAACGGACAGTAAGAGCGCCAATTTGCAAGCGGAACTTAGTAAAGAATTATTATTTTATGGGGTTTAACATCCCAAAGCAACTCAGGCTATGAGTAGCGTAGTGGAGGCTTTCGAGCATCCGGGGTTCTTTAACGTGCATTGACATTGCATAGTACACAGGCCTCGAGCATTTTACCTCCATCAAAATGTGACCACTCCGGCCATGATCGAATCCGCGTCTTTCGAGTCTGTAGTCAAGCACCATAACCACCACCATGACTGGCTGTTAGCCACGGCTAGCCACTAGTCCTAGCTGTTGAGTGGAAAGTGTACCTGAAAACTGCTGCAGAACTGAAATCCAGTGACAGAAACCTCGCAGAGTTTTTTTTCTAGGTAAGACAAACTAGGTGAAGATTTCGATGTCCTGTCTTTCTTCGCTGGAATGGAAGGGGTCCCAGCACTCTCTTCCATTGTTTCAAATATTTGTCGATGACAATCCACTTTATTGACTCATAGAGATCATTCATAATGCCCTGTAATGCTGTAATGCTGTAATGCCCTGCGGGACGATGCAGGTAACTAATAAATAAATAACTAATAAATAAATTTTAGAAGAGGGATCTCTGCAGAATGCAAGGCATGTGCTAAAAAAAATAAACTTGGATGTTATTTCATGCATCTTAAGTTTCCCTTGGAATTTTACGGCTTCCTAATTCTGCATCCGTGGAATTTAGAATTTTTCACTGCAGAAAGTTGGGGGCCTCACTCATATCCTATTGCAGCCCAGAACAGCTTTTTCAGTTTAGCCAGATACTGCCAGGTGCTATATGGAAGCAGATGCCTCTTTTCTTGTGTCTTAAGGAAAGTGGCATCTGACAAAAAGTGTATTTTCTTATTCATTTGCTTGCTTGTCTCAGTTTGAAATGTGGCTCAGACTAAAAGTATGTTAATGTTTGTATCGCGCTAAGTCATGCATGCTGTATTGACGCGAATAGCACAGCTGGTGTGCTCGCACTGTGTCTTGTTCACCTGTTTATATCTCTTCCCTCAAAATGGCATTTTTGTGGCATTCCTCTGCTGTAGGAGGCAGAATGTGAGAAGTCTGCCATGGATGTCAAATACGGTGCCAACACCAAAATCGAGGACTCCCACCGGATGTTCCAACTACAGAAGGCCAACTTTGACGGCGAGGTCAACGCTCGGGTGAGTGCAACTCTGCTCGATTGTCTGGGCACTGCACTGCTCATTAGCTTTTTGATTAACAGCTTTTTGATGACATCTGGGCGAGAAAAACGTCTGTCAGACATCATCGTAATCAACTGGTTCCGTCTATAAGTCTTTAAATTTAGCCCAGTAATTCTCTGCCATTCCTTGCTGCACTCTAGCAGTAATGAGTACAAAATGTAGCTGACCTGCATGAATATAACTCTGTGAGGCCGCAGATTTCACAGTAGTGTCTATATCGAAAACAGGATGAATAAAAATGGGTGTTTCCATGCTTTCTTGCTTTTCTTTCCGTCATTTTTGTATCTCTCCTTCCTTCAAAGGGCCCAAAATTCCCTAGAAATGTTGGAATACTTGAGAGAACTCTTTTTACTGTTTCCCAGGTTCTGGGTTAGATTCGAGTCCCGAAATGATTTTAAAACATATTTTTCTTCTGTTGAAACTTTTGAAACTGAATAATGGGTGCATCATTGGAGTTGACATTGCACATTCTTTATGCACTAGCTTTATCAGGATGAATCTGCATGTTTGTTTATTATTTTTCCTTTCTCCTTGCAGAAAGCAGAAGCTCAGTTAGCGTATGAGCTCCAGGCAGCCAAGATGAAGCAGAAGATCCGGAATGAAGAAATTGAGATCGATGTCGTGGAGCGACGCAAGCAGATCTCTGTCGAAGAGAAGGAGATCCTGCGTCGCGAGAAGGAGCTCACAGCCACCATCCGACTGCCGGCAGAGGCAGAGGCCTACCGCGTGGAGATGGTAGCCCAGGGAAAGAGGTGCGGCACTCACTTTTCCTCTAGCCCTCCTGGACACCCAAGGCTGCTCTCTGTTTATTTCATCCCCTAAACCTCATCTACCCCACCGCGGTGGCTCAGTGGTTATGGCGCTCGGCTGCTGACCCGAAAGACACGGGTTCGATCCCGGCCGCGGCAGCCAAATTTCGATGCAGGCAAAATTCTAGAGGCCCTCGTGCTGTGCGATGTCAGTGCACGTTAAAGGATCCCAGGTGGTCGAAATTTCCGGAGCCCTTCACTACGGCGTCCCTCATAGCTTGAGTTGCTTTGGGACGTTAAACCCCAATAAACTAAACCAAACCTAAACTTCATCTCTACACAATCGTAATTGCCCGATTCTAACGTGTTCCCGGGCAAGTCTAATGCACACCTTATTTCCATTTTTACAAAAACCGCGAATGCACGAGTTGTGAGGAAGCCTTAAGAGACACCTCTATGGCAGTGAGCGGCGCTCTGACATGTGCAAGCCTCGACTTTTGAACTGTGACACTTCTTGAAAGTTCATTGAAGCCTGGCAAATGGGGTAGTGTCCCATGCTTCAACCAACCATTCTTTCATCCCAACTGCTAACACGTGTTAAGGCAGAAACTTGGGCTAGTTGGAATGCGTTTGGAATCATATTTGCTAGCGGTTAGTGAACACATGAGACAAGAACACAAATACACAGGACAGACGCTAGATCTGTGCTAGATCTGTGGCTAGATCACGTGCTAGATCTGTGCCTCAGTGTGGCTGTATGCGAGCTGTTAATCAGTTACTCACTGTGGAGTGCCCAAGCATGATCTTTTCACTTAGCGCCTTGGATGTCAATACTGCCCGGTGTCAGCGACTCGGCATTAGTCAGGATCGCATCTGAATGCGTTGTTTGAGGCTGCATCTACACTTGGCGAGAGCTTTTCTTTGGCAACGAAGGGAAGGCTACAGGGTTAGAGCGTCTGTAACTGTGCCATTCTGCCAATTAGTTCGGCCACACAGTGGTGCGCCTGACCGCTTGACGCTGTGCTCTCTACTCGGTACCTTCACTCTGTCACTATAGAGTTACTGTATATGCTACCAAAGGTAGCAGAGTTGCGCGTCTGTTTGATAAGCGCCGCTCGCGACTTCATTGGTCGAGCGCCATCACGTGGTGTCCAAGCAACCGTGTACTGCGGAGAAGACGACGCTCGATGGGCAAAATCATCCACTTTCGGTTCTGAACCGGTTTACCGGTGTCGAGTGCTCCCCCGCCGCCTCTGTTCCCCGATTCGAGACGCCTTGCAGCCTTTCTTCTCCCTCTGAGAGCCTCCTCGGTACGGTGCATGTTTTGCCCATCAGACCAGAAACACGTGCGCTGATGACGTAGGCCGGGAGAGGTCTATTCCCGACGCCGCCGCTGCAGCGAACTGGATTGACAGCCGGCCAAGTTCGAAGCGGATCCACTATCCAACGGCTGTTTACGTTCGCTGCTGTGGGGTGTCTAGCGTGCGTAGCTCACACCTTTTTTTGTTTGTTTTTTTGCTAAAAGTTGCATTGAGGTTTTTTTACCGAAAACACGCTGGACTTGCGGATCTGCGATTTTCGAGTGCACTGTTGAAACGCTAAAATTGAGCTCTGCGTTGCGTATTTATCCCTGTTGGCATAAAACCTGAATGGCAAACAATTTTTAATCGAGGGAAACATGTTTAGGCACCTGATTGTTTACTTAACATGGTAACGTTCATCCAGTTTAGAGTAAACTGTATTTTGGATTTTATACTCTCCTTTTTATAGTTCCGGCTCATAACTTTTTGCAGGGTTTCGTATTTAGTAAAGGAGACTATAAACAGGTTTTTTTGAACGCAGGTCCGGTGAATAAATCTTGCCACAAAGATGAATGAATGCTGCATTTACACGGCGTATTTAGAATACTGAGTCTGCCCTTAGTTTATCAGGTAAATAGTTCGGGGAAGATGACTGTGGGAATCGCTTGCTGCCGCAGCTCACGGCGCGCGCTAGAAAGAGCACCGTTTTTTCTTGGCTATATTTTTTGACTGGGGTACGCAGTCAGCTTTTCAGATGCTTTTTGTTTGCGATCCATCGAAAAAGTGGTTCAAAAACCTCGAAAAAGCGCCCACGGTCAATCGGTGATGCGCTAGGCATGTCGCCTGCAGAAACGGAGTGCAGCTTCGCCGCATAACTTTGATTGCTTGACAGGCAAGATGGCGGACCTACGCGCAACTCTGCTACCTTTGGTAGCATATACAGTAACTCTATGTCACTAGTATAGATGGCGCCATCTATGGAAGCTTCTTTCAACAAGACCTGCCTAGAAAATTTGTTGCAATCAAAAAAACTTTTTTTTTTCTTGACTTTCTGATGTTTCTTGAAAGTTGGCAGTTTTGTTATAAATGTACCTTAAATAATGATTATTAACAGTGTACTATATTACAAGATAAAACTAATAACTGCAAGCCGGGTCTAATATTCCACTGCGTAGGAAGAGAGGGAATGCATTGTTTCCACCCCATCTCCAGGAACATTTGTTGCGGAGTACAGCGTGGCTCCGATTTTGCGTCAGATTGTGACACATGTGTGCCATTTTGAGGCTTTTCAGGGAAAAATGGCGCACATTAGAACCGGGCAAATGTGGTAATTTATCATAAAGGTTTCACTTTTATTTTACTAGCTCTTAGATAAAGTTGTTAATTAAGAGAACAAAACAGGTAGCCCATAATGAAAATCATTTGTTTTTCAAATGCAGTCCCAGAATATATATTGCCCTGCCTGTCATTGAAACCATGCCAGGAATGTTGAAATCCTGCTTTTATTGAAGCTGAGAGTTAAAATTGGTAAAGCGAGCGCAAAAGTTAAAGGCTGCCTGGTTTCTTCTGTTTGCTCAAAGCTGCACTGTCTTCCACTCTGTGACTGCAGGACGCAGACCGTGGATGTGGCGAGGGCAGAAGCGGAGCGCATCAAGATGATCGGTGCTGCCGAAGGTTACGCCATTGAAGCTGTGGGCAAGGCTGACGCCGAGCGGATGCGCATGAAGGCCGCTGCCTACAAGCAGTTCGGAGATGCCGCCATCCTCAGTCTGGTGCTGGACACCTTACCAAAGGTGAGCCGTTTGACCGACTGTGTCCCTTTCGCTTGTCAATGGCACGTGTGAGGGGGTAAACCAAGTGCTCTGTGGTGCTCTGGGTCTCAGCTTCATTCTGCAGTTCCATCGTACTTCTCGGCTTGTTGGTCAAATGTTTAGGGGAATCCCCCAAGGTGGAGTAAATTTGTAATAAGGGAGTAATTACTCATTGACATCCACCCGAGCGCAGCCTTACGGCTACAAAGGAAAGCTGTACAGCTTTCTCAGAAACTTCGTAGTTAAAGAAAAATTCGGCCTGGTCCGGGGTTCGAACCCGGGACCACTGCTTCACCGGAGCAGTCGCTCTACCAATGGAGCTAACCGGGACGGCAAGCTTAAGGGGGGAGGCTACCCTTGAGCATCAACTTTTTTATTTCTTGAGATATCTGGATGAAATTTTCAGGGTAAGCTTGTAGCACAAACATTTGAAGAACTACCAAGTTTCATGGAGCTGTGCCCTCTGATTCTCAAGTTATAGGAGTATATCGAGGTAGTTTACATGGGTTCCTTGGGACATGCCTGGAGAATTTGCAAAATGTGCTGGCACTTTGAAATTCAGCATAGTCATTCCTGGATAGGTACTCCAGGGCAAGACAAGGCCCTTTTTGTAAATTTCTTTGCTGAAAAATTTTAGCACAGCCCTGAATTTAGCGTTACTTATTAGACCTTCATTAACCAAATTTTAATTGTTTATTACAAATTCCACAGACAATATCTTAAAAAAACGGGCTTGTCTTGCCCTCAGAAATTTATTCAGGTATGGTGCAAAAGAAACCCCATGAAATTCTGATAAGTGGTTCCCAAGATATGGCTTTCCCTAGCAGCCACGCCAGGCAAAATATTGATTCTGAGAAAATGGCCTTAGAAGTTTGAGAGAACATCAACTTTTTTGTTTCTTGAGATATCTTGATGAAATTTTCAGGGTAGGCTCACAGCATAAACACCTGAAGAATTACTAAGTTTCACAGAGTTGTGCCCTCTGGTTCTGAAGTTACAGGAGTATATCGAGGTGGTTTACAAGAGTTCTTGGGACAGGCCAGGAGAATATGCAGAATGTGTTGGCACTATGAAGTTAATTTATGATAATTCCTGGATAGGCACCTCGGGCAACAACAAGGCCCTTTGAAAATTCTTTGGCAAAAATTTTTGCTCATCACTGAATTTAATTACTACTTAGACATGCATTAATTAACCAAATTTTATTAATCAACAATTCCAGACACAATATCTTCAATAAATTGGCTTTTCTTGCCCCCCAAAATTTATTTATGTATAGGGTAAAAAGACCACACAGAAATCCGATGAGTGGTTTTTTAGATATGCTGCGGTGAGCAGCCATACAAGGAAAAAAATTAAAAAAGATAAGAGAAAATGACCCTCAAAAAGTTGACATTTCCAGGTCTAAAACGATCCTGCTGAATAGCTGGAGCTGTCTCCGTGCTTTCTTTTTTTTTGCCGCCTCTGAGTTGTCACTTCATTCTGTTCTTCAGCCTTGCCCATGCGCAGGGCATCTTTCCCCGCCGCTGACCGACCCGTACATATCTAGGACGCTGGACGAGTCGATGCAGTCGTCGGCAGCGCGCTTCGCCATGCGGATGGACCTCATAGAATGCGTCCGTGCACCGAACGCGTGTCGCGTCTTGAATTTCGTTGTAGGCATCGTGACCGACCGCGCAACGATCAACAAGCTACACGACACTGTTCAAAGGGCACGGCGACAGACTGTGAAGCGACGATCGCAAAACTGGCGAAAGGCGAACGAACACACCGCACAAAGGAGAGCGAGCAGCCAGAGCAGACGACGCGCAGGGAGCAGCCGGTGGAGACCATCGCGTCAGCACGCGCAACAGCCAATAGCAGCCGCCCGTTCCCCCGCGTTCTCGAGGAGCGCGCGCTTGGTCCAATCGTAGCCTCGGATTTCGGACGCGGGAAACTCGAAAGTAGCCACGAGGCCCCCAATCAAAAGCTAGCCACGCCTCGAGCGCGCTGCCGCTGTCGCCGCCGGCAGCAGCAGAGAAAAGCGCAAGAATTCACGAACAAAACAAGACCATAATGGCGGCGCTCGGTTCAGCGTAGGAGGAATGGCGCGCGCGCGAAGTTGGGGCATTTTCGGCGCTTGCTCGCGGCTCAGGGGCCGCTGTGGCGTGTTATATTTCTAATTTTCAATATTTTTACAGCGAATTAGGCATTGATAATTACAGAAAAGGTAGTTTATAACATATACAAACGGAATATATACTTTTCCAAAAATCGACTTTTTCACGATTTTTTGGTTTTCAAAGGTAGCGTCCCCCCTTAAGGTAGGGCGAGAGCGAATTCATCAATAACTCGAAGTGGGAACAGTGTTGGTCAAATGTTTAGGGGAATCTTGTGTTTAAATAGCTCTGCTGTCACCAGCAGCCATAACTTAGGGAGCCAACACTAGTGCAATTCTAGCACCTTGATTGTATTATTTATGCAGTACTTTCCTTTTTTTTTTTTAGCTGTTGCGGTAACATAGTGGTTACGGTGCTAGTCTGTTAAATCTGGAGAAAAGTGTTGCTCTTAAGTGAGTGTATGCGGTGTCAGTGTTAACCTGTACGTTTAGTGAGACGTGTCAATGCCTTGGAATGTTTAGCTTATATTTGACTAACATCGCCTCCACTTTGAGCTGGTTAGTTTGGCTTCACTGTGCCATTATCCTGCTGCTCTTGTTGGCTGAGCCAGCAAAGCCCTGAACGTTTGCCATGTTCCTGGGTAAATTTCTGATCTGAAGAGATTTGAAGAAGTTTTGTAGCCTGCACTGACTTTGATGTTGATTGTAGCATTTCTCTTGTCAGTAATCTGCCCCCCCCCCCCCCCCCCCCCTTCCCCCCCAAGGCAACAGATTGAACTGGCATTCATCCAGCGCATTATTTCTTGCTCTTATGTCGCGCTGCCCTTGCTTCAGTGGCTTTGTTTTCACTGTGAACCTGCAGATAGCCGCCGAGGTGTCTGCACCGCTGGCCAAGACTGACGAGATCGTGATGATCAGCGGGGAGGACCGCACCACGGCCGAGGTCACCAAGCTGGTCAGCCAGATACCCCCCACCGTCCAAGCGCTCACCGGCGTAGACCTCACCAAGGTGAGCAACCCAACATTGCTCACGGGTACCAGCACACAGTGCGCCACTGGCAGGTTGCTATGCGTTCAGCATATACCTTATATAGAGCATTCGAGCAGTGGACTGCACTGTGTAGAAGAAGACGTGCTTGAGTCAACGCTTGTGCTAAAGTACTGCAACATCGACTTTGTTTCACACTCGGGTTTCAATGTTGTGGAGGTTACGCAAGTACATTAAAACCTCGTTGATAATTAAAAATTCGTGAAAAAAAAAAAAGGTTAGGCTTTCTAGATGCAATATCTGAGCAGCTCCTTCCCTAGTGCTCGCAGATTAGTCTGCATTTGCATTTTCCTTATTGCGGAAGAAACTTTGCCACACATTTGATCTGCCAGTGGCAAAAGCAGCAAGAATCTCTTTCGCACTTTTTTAGGTTTCGCCTCATTTTATAAGTGCACTGCGAAGAAGCCAGTGTGGCGGGAGACCGTTGTATCATTTTTTGTCTTTGCTCTTCCCGTTACTGTCTCTTCCCTTGCCCCATGGCTGTCACCTCCCCCCCACTATCCACATCTCCGTCCCCGTACCCAGGATGCTTGCCCCCTTAGCCCTCGGGCACTGCAAAGCAGCAGCTGCGTTTCGCCTCTTCCATGTCGTGTCCCCACAGCAAGGGCCAGATCGTATGTTATTGCAGTTTAGTTTTGGATGCTTCTCCCCTATGTGTCTATGCAGTGCAGGGAAACCATCATGGCGGGAGACGATGTTGCATTTCAGCTCTTGTGTTGCCCCCTAGGTTCAGCCTACACTAATATTTGCACATGTGCGTTTGGTCGCAAAACATATTATAAGACCAGGATTTGTCGAGATTTTGCATGCAGTAGCCGGGAAATCACGTTATTTGAGAATGTAATAACACAAAGAAAAATGGTGAACTCAGCGGGACAATTTTACAGCCAGTGTTTTTGAGTATATGAACTGGGAACGTACCAGTAAGGTTTTACTCAATGTGCCTCCATCACTCATACCTCGAAGCCTCAGCAAGTGTTTTGACAAAAACAGAGTGGTATAAAACAACATGCATGGTATTGCAAATAAATGGACAAGGCAGTCATGCATTCAGATATTGAACCCTGTGGTTGTAATTTTCAATAATTGCAACTCCTTTTTGGATGCGAATACAGTTGGAGCAAATGGGTATGTCAGCCATGTATCCCTTCGCTGCATGTCATTCTTCTTGAGGTCTTGATGAGGGTAAGAATGAAAATATGCCAGTAGGCAAAACAAAGCAGAGAAAGCTGCCAGTTGTGGTACTGCGAGCTTTGTCACTATGAAAGGTGCTTGTCTGTTCTTTGTACACTATGTATGAAACATACTATATTCAAGCCGGATGGACACAAGCATTTTACCTCGGACACTTCAGTTTCATCTTAACTTGGTATTTTACTGTTTGCTGTGCACTGCTTGCTGGGTCTGTGAAAGTATTGCAGTCTGCGTCAAATGAAACTTGAACATGACAGTGAAGATTGAAAAAGCGGTATGCGAAGATTTCAGCCGATGGAGTATGAATACTAATGCACTTGATTTTCTCCTGGATGGCGCGAAGTCCATTGCTTAGAAGTGTTAATGAATGCAGCCTGCACATCTTCTACAGAAGTTCACGTTTCAGTTGACCTGTTTACGCTTCATTTAATTTGACGCACTTTGACACCTTTCAGTGTGCACAGTGTACAAAAGCATTAAAGTGAGAACTGCATTGCGCGGTTATCATTTGTATCAGTAGTGTGTTTTATCTTTTAACTTACTGTTTTTTTTTTCTGTCTCCCCAAATTGCAGATCATGTCAAAGATCCCTGGAGTGGCAAAGTAACCCCCTTTTCGAAGAGATACAGGAAAGGAGTGTAGGGCACCAGGATGGAAGCGAGATAGCGTGGCGATCCTGCTGTAGCGTCATGTGTTGCGGTGTACGTGCGTGTGTGCACACGTGTGCACACAGTGTACGTGTGCATGTGTGTGTGCTTGCAGTGTCGCTTTGTTCGCTTTGCCTTCTTGGGGCAGCAACCCAGCTAGTCGGGCATTCTCTGTTCGGCTTGACGAGGCTCGCAAGCAGGGAAAGCGGTGAGATTCTGTGCACTTACTGTATGCAGCAGCTATTTTGGATAGAAGAGTGTGAGAAAAACGAAATGCTGTGGGCGCACCGCACCCGCTGGTGAAAGTAAGTTGTCTGAAGGTGCAGTGAACCAGTATGAAAAACCGTCTAGTGCCTCCAAACATCTTCTCGTTTTGATTGGACGGACACCTTCACCTAGTAGTGTGGCTGCAGCGTGCATGTTAGTGCATTCTCACGGAATCAGTACTGGCATCTGGACGCTGATCCAGACACTTTTAATTGCGTTGAACCTCTGTCCTGTCTTGTTCGTTTCGCTTCATTATTTTAAGGGGGGACACTGGTCTTGAAAAGAAAATTTTATTAGTTTAGTCACAGTTATGAAATTTTCAGGGAACATGTATTTTTGTGCGCTGATTCTAGATATGTCATTTAATTCCGTGTAAAACAATTCTTTGAGCACTTATGCACCTTTTATGCAAGTATTTTGAGGAGAGTTTTGAAGAAAATTTGCTGCAGGAAACTCGCTGAAGTGTATGCCATTGGGTTCTCTTGACACCAAGGAATACAATAAGGGTAAAATTATCATCCTGGCTCTCATAGAAATTGAGTAATAGGGTACTGAAGCTGCAACTTCAGACACAGGAATACACATTTTACCTCTCATTTCTGAAGCGACAACTTCAAAACTCTATAACTTAAGTTCTATGATAGGCAGGAAGACAATTTCACCCTTATTGTATTCCTTGGTGTCAAGAGAACCCAATGGCATACATTTCAGCAAGTTTCCTGCAGCAAATTTTCTTCAAAACTCTCCGCAAAATGCTAGCATAAAAGTGCATAAGTGCTCAAGGAATTGTTTTACATGAAATTAAATGACATATTTAGAATCAGCACACAAAAATACATATGCCCTGAAGATTTCATAACTGTGACTTCATTAATAAAAAATTTTTTTTTAAGACCAGTGTCCCCCCTTAAAAGGCATCCTGTGAGTGGCACGCTTGGTGCTTGTTCGAACTTGAATTTCAGGACACCTTGTGGGTTTTTCTTCATTTATGCAACTTGCATAATTATGGAAGCATTGTCTGCTTTTCCACCTATTTGTGTTCTTGCAATTCACACCGCTGCCTCAAGTCAGCATCTGCAGTCTGTATTTGTATGTTGAAAGCAGTGTGGCCTTTGTACTTGGTACTAAAAGTTCTTGTTAGTACAAAGGCTTTTCTGTGTTCAGGCATGAAGAACTGACGACCTCGGAGGATTAGTGAAGCATGCTGCTGCAGCCACACTACTTTCTAGCGCTAGACGTCTCCCTTGTGACCATTTCACATAACTGTATGCAACCGTTAGAACAAAGGTGTTCCTTTCAGAGTACTGTTGCCAGGCTCTCGCGTACTTCGATGTCGGTGGATTCGAAATTGCCGTCATGTGTGTGTATTTTGGCTGCAGTTGGAATTGCCACGCAGATATTCCAATGCCATGTGACAGGCTAGCAAATGAGAATATATAAATTGCCAGGAACTGGTACATTTTTCTTTCATTGATAGACTGGGTTTTCTTGTTCACCTTTTTTTTTTTTTTTTACTGTGTGGTGCATAATCACTTCTTCTGTGCACGATGTGAATAATTCATGTCCCATGTACAGAATTTCTCTTCCCTTAGCCTGTGCCGGTGTGCTGTAATTTTTACACAAGTTCTGTCTGAGCGGTAGGCAGGTTTCGTACCGCTCGGACACTGGCATAATTCCTTTACAATACTCTCACGAGCAGCACCATGTGAAATGTCATTTGTTAGTACTCGCGAGAACATAGGCCTAGCTTTTTCTGACAACAGTGGCATAGCTATTTTCCTTCTATTCTTTGAACTTCGACTCAGCAGCAGTCATTGAAACCAGTGTGTACATGTGCGTATGTGTGCTCTCTTTATTAGTGTCTTGGGATGCTGCGTACAGTTTCTCATTTTTGAAATCTCTTCTGACCTCGCTGAACTGTTGTAAAGCCCAGGCATGCATCTCCAAAACTTACTTGTGCATTTGCATTTTAGCTACCCCAAGATTGCTGGTGTAGCACTATTCAACATTGAGGTCTTAGTATTAATTTTTTGCCCTTTTTTTTATACTTGTCAATACTTTTTCAGCAGGCCATGGTTTTGCTGTCTCTTATACAAGTGCCTAAGTAGGTTTATTGTTTGTGTTCATGTTCCATAACGAGTATTCAGGGCAGTTTTATTTGTACCTTCGAGTTCTTTTTGCCTCCGTACTTCTGTACCTTGTTCCTGGTGACATTGTTTTGAAGGAAAAAATCCTATTTACACTTTTTTTGGTTGTTGCTTTTTTTTACTTACATGGTTAGCTTGAAGTTGCTTTTTTTTACTTACATGGTTAGCTTGAAGTGTTTGTACCTGTGCTCATTTCATTTTTTGTACATTGCTTTACTTTGAGTGTTTTATTCATATTTTAAGAACAACAGGAGTCGTAATAAAAGTAATGTAAATGCAAGATGACGTTGTATACACGCGCTTCTTGCATTATTCAAAAGGTCTTTTTTTTTTGGCAGTTTTCATTAGGAATAGAAAAAGGCTTTTGATGTCTTTGTGTAGAATTGATTATCACTGTCATACTGCCACCTTCAATTTCTAAAGTAAATTCCTTTAGGGCATTGTTAACAAACATATATTAGTCTGTGCACTTGCAGCTCTGTTTATTAAAGAACACACATGCAATCTGGAGGTCACTTTAAAATTGGCCTGCGCTAGCTCTTGGTTATTCGCCCATCTCATCACAGAATTTCAAGAAAAGTGCGCTTAGGCATCATTCTGTTTGCGCACCAAACTAGCTTAACAGTGAACCTGAAACGTGAAACATCTCGTTCAGTATAGCTTGGAAATTTGGTAAGGAAACCGTGGAATAGGGCTTCGTAACGTGCTAGATTTGTGAACAGACTGTAGCGTACTGACGGTATGTAGTCATTGCCTGCTTCGGTCATTTGAAGAATGGAGAATCGAAGATGTTGGAGGCCGACTTGGTGACTGCCACTTTAGGTGGTGGTCTTCTTCTTTCACTGCCAATGAGATACTTGATCGAGTCATTTGTCGATGTCCCAGTCATAAGTTCCAGTCTTAGTTGTGCCAACGAATTTTTGCTCTTTTAACCATTAGTGAGTTTGCCGTCATGTGGTGCTCTACACATCAAAGATAAACTGATTGCTTTTGACTCCAGAATTGGCACTGCCCTGTTTATATGGAATGCTGATGCACTGTCTCGTGCAGCCCACAGATTTATAGTCCGATTATTTGAAAGTTTGCTGCCAGATCTGCTTAGCATCCCTCTGCTGATGTAGAGACATAATAGATGCAATTCATTGTCTGTGCGGCTGAGAAGCTTCTATTAGAACCATGATGCAGGAAGTGCAGTGCTAGATGCTTGGGAAAGGCAATCATTTTTCGGTTCTTTTTTGATCGTCTGTGCTGTGAAACTCCAGCATTAAGGACATTTGATTCTGAGAAGCTGTGGTAGGAAATGTCTGGTAGAACTGAATATGTTACACTGCCAAAATAGAACAGAAGTTAGTGACAGTGTCTCAACTCCTTACAAAGCCAAGGAACACTGTTCTTTGAGTCAGCTGATTGAATCCATAATCAACACACTAAAATTTGATTATAATGCCTGAGCACCTTCCTCTGAATGTAGCATTCATTTCTTTGCAACTTTTATTTTTTGCATCTTAGTTGATATAAAATTTTCGAGAAAATAAGGCTATTCAAATTACCTGCCAGCATTAGCAAGCGAGTGGTTTTCTTTGGCCTTATGAGCTGCAATGTGTGTTTGCCCATTGGCCAAATTTAGTACACCGGTTCATGGCAGATCCTGTTGCATTGCTAATGAAGGCAGGCATATTGCTTCCCTTGAAGCACCTGCTAGCTAGTTAGCACTCGGACATCCCACAGAGGTGGCATGTGATCTTTCCTACTTCTCTGGCTCGTCCGAATAGAGATGTATGAGCAGGCGACATGAAATTTTGGGCGGGAAAAAACATTGTAACCTGCTGCTAGAAGGGTAAAATGCTCACAGAAAGAAGTGGACAACACAGGTTTTCACCATCCTAAGCATAATCGGCCCTATGCCCATTAAGTTGTTTGAAACGTGTGCCATTGGTATTATTGTCTAATATACACGAAGTCACTGAAGTGCAACTTTCCCTTGCTTTAAGAAGACTCGCTTATGCCTGCCTTCATAGGAGTGCAACAGTAAGTGCTGTCAGCTTGCTCAACCTGCAATTGCTTTGAATTCATCTTTCAGCACCCTGTAGAAGGGACCGTATGATTTAATTGGCATGTTGCGCAAACTCTGCGAGTAAATGCTTTGGCTCATTTGTTCCATATAACGGCGTGCCTTTCTGCTTTAGGAGAAAAAAAAAAAAAGCACCTCAACTATGTCAGGACAAGTGCAAGGATTCCTGGGTGCAGCTTAGCACCTTGCTTAGGAATTGTGGATATCTGGATACCCCTTGCATTTGTAGTGTGTGTATGAAGCAGCTATCTGCTGAGACAAGTAGCGAAAGCAATGATTAGAGTGAACTTGTGCAATACTGGTATAAATCGGCGCACGCAGAATCGCGACATACTTGCGTGATGAGGTACTACTTTCCTGAATTCCTGTACATTGAACTGACCCTGCTCTCTTGCGCACAAACATGAAAGAAAAAAAAAAATCCGATGCACACTGCTCTCTTAAACAGCCTGCGGTAGAGCACAGTGAGAGTAGTTCATATAGTTTGATGGGTAGGATCTCGTCATGTCGATCAATGCCCAGTGGTTTTGCAGTTTTCGGAGCCAAACCAGAATTCGGACAGCACCACTAGTGCTGTTCCCCTCCGCTTGTATGTTTAAAATTATCGAATACCTTTACTGCCACTTCTGAAGCTCTTCATTAGAATCCTTAATGGGACAACATCGATTACTTCGAGTCCATCACTGTGATGCAATTGGTTCAGACAGACTGCTGCTAGCCCAAACAGGCATTCATTGTACCCAGCGGGCTTTTTTTGTTTTTCAGTGGAATGTATAGCTTGTTCTATTTTCAGTTTCTGTACAAGAGCTTGGGGTTGTGCAAATATTGGAGTATTCGAGTACTAAAATATACCATTAAATGCAGCCCAAATCATGCACTTTGAAATTGCGCACTTCCGTGCATCGTCAAAACCATGCATCAGACACTGCTATGCCTAACAGATGCTAGAGAGCTGTTTGGCAGCTTTGTTGACTAGTAAGGCCAGCTTTTCCCAGGAAAAAGCAGTGCTGTGAAAATACTTACTTGTAACCATCAGATTTTTTTTATCACTTTCCTGCTTAAGTCTTGAACCCTGCTATATTTGCACACCTGCAGCAAATACTTCTTTCACAACTGCCACGCAACATTGTTCATGTGCTTAAATACAGGTGGCACTTTTGAGAGTTGAAAGCAGAAAAAAAAAATGTGTAAGAGAGCTCTGCTGCATTGCAACTGCCGCTAATGTGAAGAGACAATAAACTACATTTTTGCAGCTTTCTCTGCGTCTTTTCTTTGACTGCAACTCTCTCTCTAAGACGGAAGAATGAAAGAAATGCTCCTGTTGCCTCTGTGCCTAGCAATAGAGGTATGTGTTGAGATCTTGAGTTAAAAAAATCCGTGAAGTATTCTGCAGCCAAGCAATTGAGCCCTTTCTGCGACTTCTTCAGTGCAGATTAAATTTCTCATTAGACAAAACAGTTTCTGCTGCACTCCAGGCAAGTTGCTGAAAAAGACTTTCCAACAATCTCTGCACAAGAGGGTATATGCCTGCCAAATGAAGGGTTCTATCAACAAAAGTCGGATTGGCAGTACTACTTTAAAGGTGCACTGAAGAGGAATCTGAACTCGTCTTTTTGCCACGGCAACTCAATCTGCAAGTTCCGAGCATTCTTAGAAACTTCGATTTATTGCCCTGTGTGGCTGATTTTCCTAATTAAATCGAATTAATGTCCGGCTCCCGCCTTTTTTTTTTTAATTCTCCCTCATACGGTGGGCGGAGTCGACTAACGCGTGGAGTGCCTTTCAGCCAGTCCCGTGGCAGCTTGCCGCTCTGCCATCGGCGGAGTAATACTAAGTAGTCCGTAGAAGCAAATAGTCTGCGTGTATTTTTATTTATGCGGGCTTATTTTGCGGCTATATTATCTGCAAATGAAACTATTTATTCACGGAAACCTAAAAAACAAAATAAAGCGAAAGCAAAGCCTCCACGGAGCTGGCTGCAAGGCACTCCACGCGTTGGTCGACTCCGCCCACCGTACGAGGGAGAATTAAAAAAAAAAAGGCGGGAGCCGGACGTTAATTTGATTTAATTAGGAAAATCAGCCACACAGGGCAATAAATCGAAGTTTCTGAGAATGCTCAGAACGTGTAGATCGAGTTCCCGCGGCAAAAAGACGAGTTCAGATTCCTCTTCAGTGCACCTTTAAGGGCCTGCTGTGTAATCAAAATGCCATGACGGGTAGGTAGCAAGCAGAGCTCTTTCTGAAAACCAGGTTGAAATAATTCGGAAGCAATGTTTACAAAGGTGCACAGCTCACAAGCTAGGCTTTACCGACTGAACACAGTTTTTACTCGCTGTTGGTAAACAACGGATCAATGCCTACAAGGAGCAAGTATTCCAAATTTAGTGCGAAGATGGCAGTTCATCTTTGCGGGGCGAAAAAAATGTAACCTATGACAACCAGGATGCAGGTACAGTAAGTTTATTCTTCAGCCAACCAACAGCGCACCAAAAGGCATTTTCAGAAATGCTGCAAACAACATGGACACAGAGAATGACTAGGATGAGCGCTCTTCCTTCTCTGTCTTTCTCTATGTTCACGCTATTTGCAGCGTTCCTGAAAAAGACGTCTATGCAAAAACTAGCCCGATCCATCACTCTTGTCAGAACTGAAAGGGCTAGCAGCATTTTGAAGCAATAAGTTAAAGACCATCTTTGAAAGAAATGCAGCGAAAGGCCAACAAGACTACGCTTTGCAGAGCATGTGAACGAGGGGTCTGCGTAAACGCTTCAGTACCTTTCTGGATCCCCGAATTTCAAAGAAAATTAGCATTGCCCAAGGAAGCGGTAAAGGAATTCTCAAGGTTCAGAACTAAGCACGAAGAAGTTCGCTGCCATACAAACAGCTTAACACATATTTCAGCTATTTCACTCAGGATTCACTGAAGACTACACTGCATCGTTCAGTCAGTGAAAATGCAGCACAAGCCAGGAAGTAAATTAGTAGTTGTACCAGGTGACCTTGACCCAAAAGTGACAGAAAAGTAAGAATTAAATAATTCAAGAAGTAGTATAGGCAGTAGCACGATGTGGTTTTCATGGAAATGCACAGATACAGAATTGTTTCTGTAAACAAAGAAGTTGTTACCAGAATGGTTACATTGGCACCTGACATGTGGCACTGTACATAACAGTTGCTAGAAAAAGTTTTAGAGTACCACAATCCCACTCCTCCCACCTTAAAGGGACACTGAGGAGAGCTCTATTAATATTTTTTTTATAGCAAAATCCAATAGTTCGGCATTTCATGGCTTTGTTGCCACTTGGCCGGCAGCGAAAGATGCCTTTATTTCTATGAAATTTGGATTCGAAGTTGAAAAAGTTTTTCCCGCCGCTCTGATTCAAACTTGGGATTCTCCTATGATGACACAGGACTAAGTGACGTGAAACATGACGTGCACATGACGTAACGCAGACTCCGTGATTTCTGGCGGCCAGCAGTGCGGCCCAGCAGCAGCCGAAAAGAAAGCTACCGCCGGCCGCATGTTGAAGGCATCTATCGGCTATTGCGGCCGTTGCTTCGTTTACGTTTGCACCGGCGTTTTGCCAGCGTTACAATGGATCTCGTTCTCGAAGTCGTCAACGAAGTTCTTGCAAATAGACACCTTTAGCATACCGTGTACCTTGTTACCGTTAGCGGAATACCGGGAGCCCGCATACCGCTGTGAGCATGCAGGCGCTGATTGGTCCTGGCGCTGCAGGAGCGCGCGTAGCTGTCGGGTACGTGGCGCCATCTGGCGACGTCAAGGAGATTTGCGCATGCATTGGCTGCGCCTCAGTGATTTGGGCTTCTCGGGTCCTAGAGTTGCTAGAACACTGCTTTGTCCTATGACGTCATCACGCTTGTACTTGCGAGTTTGGCCTGTGGCGGCGATACCTGTATTTTGGTTCTTGCTCTTTTCTACGTTACAAGAGCTTTGTTGTCAGTATGAGCGGCGTTTTTGTAATCAGGAGCTGGTATTCTGTCGATGCAAGTCAACTTCAATTTCTCCTCAGTGTCCCTTTAAAGGTATGAAAGGTGTATGGCTGCCACTTCTCGACGCTTCCACCATGACGATGACATCTGTGGTGTCCTGTGTATCTGCCTTCGAAACATCATTTATTATAGATGAGAAACTCCTGCATAGTTGGCAGAGCCAGCTTCAATGATACTGTGAACGAACACTCAGAAACTGAAAACACTAATTTTTGTAACTTTAAGCAACATCTTGCACAAGTATGCAGGTCCCCAAGGAGAACCCAGAGAGTTTGGAAGGGCACCCGTGTATGCGATTCCCTGCAAATATTTGTGCTCGCTGTTCCGACAACATTGAACCACAGTGGCCATAATCCTTCCAAGCTAGGCATCGTGGGGAAAAGGAATCTGGTACTCTAAAATTTTTCAGTACAATTTACTAGCACAATCTAACTATTCTGGCAATAAAATTTTTCTTAAAAAAAAAAGCCGTATTTTTGTGCATTCCTGCGAAAACCTAATAAATTTTGCAGAAAAAACATAGCATGCAACTGGTTCAGGCTGCTGCAGCTAATTTGCAACAAAACAGGATTAAAAGGATGCAAAAAAAATAAAATTGGAGGCTTATCAAGGTCAAGCCCAGTGGATGCGAAGCATGTCCTTAGCGTTTGGAGGCATCTTGACCGCATACACGCCCGGCGCAAAGACGCTGGCGCGGTTGCGGGCACAGAGACTGATGCGACGGCGGGCGCGCGCCGACTCATCCCTGGCGTGACGTCACATATCACGTGATGCAGCGATGGAGGCGCCGATGCCGCGTCGCGCACGACGGCGCGAACCGAAGCGTGGAGGCCTCCGCCGGGCGACGGCGCGATATGAGGCCCCATCTGCAGCTGGTGTGACGTCATGTCACGTGACCTACTTGAAGGTCAATGGTGGCCACCGCCGGGCGTCGCGTGAAGGCCCGAAACCTACGTTAATATGCTTCGCATAAAAAAAGACTAGCGTCAGCACCTCTACCTAAGCATTACCACAGCATGCACAGACAGGCTGTAACTTGTCTGTCAGTACAGCGTGCAACTTCTTTCTTGACACCACTCATTCATATTCTTTTCAATTCTTGCACAACACTTTATTCTCCAGACTTTTTTTTTTTTTAGCGAAATGCTGTACAAAAGAGCAGAAATTTCTGGCACTCGCGATAAATATTTGGCATTTACAAAAAAAAAAAAAAGAGAAACGATAAGGACACGAACACAATAAATACTTGGTATAGTTGTCACTCCTACTGGAGCACTAACAATTAGCTGTCCTATATTGCAACCCTAATCATTAATGTTGCTTGTGCTGAATTGTTTTGCTATTTCACCGTTTCCCTCCTGCAGCATTTCAAACAATGATAACCCACCTTCCCTCCTGTAATGCAAAAGACCACAAAAAAAAAAAAATTATTAAATTCTTATGGGAACCATTAAGCACAAGTGCCCTAATAACCGCACTCTTTAGTGTTCATTGCACAGGTAATTGCAGTAACCTGCTTCCTTTGGATATTTGAATGCAATTTGTGCTGACACAATGTTTACAACTGCCTTCTTACCCACCCTGTGTAACAAGGCAGGTACACCCACAGCAAGGTAAATACACGAGAGACCACCAGTTGCATAAATGAAGAGCCGCCTAGCTAATTTTACGATTTTTGCAATGCAGTAAGACAGAGCATACACAACAACACAATGCGTCCCAATTAGATTCCCTTATCTGGAGTAATCTCTTTGGCATATCACTCTCAACGTGCGTCTATTTGCCAGAGCAGTGAAACAAGACAGAATGGAAATAAAACTTGCGGGCACGCACACTGCTTGCCAGCATCTATGTGGCAACACTCGTTGAGTGCGCCGACATGAACTGCAGAACGGCACGCCCTACTGCAAGTTTCTGTCAAAGCTGTTCAGCTAACTTTCTAATAGACCACTAATATTAAAGCCCATTTGGCATGCCAAAAGTAAAGTTATGAGGTCACTTTAAAGGCCAAATACGAACTTCCTGCATGAAAATTGACGCGTTCAGCACATTGCACATGCCAGCACGTGTTGGCAGGAACATGGCGACAAATACAACTGAGCTTCATTGTAATGGGGCCATGTGCCAATTACACTTCCACAAGCAAGTCAAGTGCCGTTGATGGCGACCGCATGAGAAAACCGGGTCTTGAGATGCTTTCTGTCTCACCACTGCAGCGATATCCATGTCAGCACAGGGTACACCCCAATCTCTCCAATTAGAAATGTGCCATGTGCACTGCTAAAGCAGAAGCCAGTAGAATGCTTCTACTCCCACAGTGAACTTGGCCTTAAGCGACCTTCAATGTCTTCAGCAGGTACGTGCAGTAAAGCCCACAACAGTGTGGTGCGTCGGCCGCATTCACTAGAGGCGCCACCGAAGCCTGAAGAGTGATCAACAGACTCGCACTATGCCAGCTCTTGTGTGCATACACAGATATTCTCTCTGTAGCAGAATCCACCCCTTCTTCAATAAAATGCCAGTGTGTGCGGTGATGCTACAACATGCCTTCACCTTTCATTACCACTCCTTACGGGTGTTTTTAACAAAGTTTGTTCCCAATTCAGTGCCAAGTAATTAATACTCGAACACAGTCATCTGTAAGCCGCTAGAAACAGCTTGCAAAAGCCATTTCTGCAAGCTCCAATGACTGGTAACGTTTTTTATCATAAAAGAAATAAGAAAGCGATCACTTACCACCCCTAGTGAAAAAACTGGCATCCCATCCCCAAAGAATATCTGGCCAAATGCAGCTGTGCTAACATGTGAAGGTGAATGAAAGCAAGTGAAGGACAAAATTTCCCAGCTCTACTGCAAAAGTGGTGCCACTAAAGAAGCTCACCTTAGCTTTCTTTCTTCTCTCCACAGGTAATAAATAGTTTGTATCAACATTAACAAGTGGCACAACCTTGTGCGTTTGATCTTGGCGACCAACAATAATATGCAGGAAGGCAAAACTCTGCTCTCTTGCGCAGCACAGTAACTTCACAGATAATTCAAGCTACTCAGGAAGAGAAAAGCACATGTGACACTTGGCAGCCAAACAGAAAATCACCTCATACACCTCCCTCACCTTTTATAATGTTACTTTTTGTCATAAGGCTTTAACTAATGTCTTTAAGCAAGTGCAGTCAGCTCAAAGCACACTAAATGGCCCATCTCCCTACCTCTCCCACAGTGTGCAAGGCCATTGTGCCATTTGAGGCTCAAGGTCACATCAATGCTAAAGGAGTGTCCCCCCCCCCATATATATTTCCACTCTGTGGCCTTCAGACAGTATGACAGCTTTCATACGACCTGCAAGCCAGCAGAAATGAATTAAAATCTTCGTGCCTTCTTGGCCTCCCAAGACAACACAAAAGTTTGTTTTCTTTTCTTCGAGAAGCATTAGCAAGAAAGTACAAACAGGAACGACATTTTCACTCGGGCCGCTGCTCGACGGCTATCCCCGGAAAGACGAGATCAGTCTTGGAAGGGTAGACGACCCGCAGGTTTCCTTCCCTGTCGACCACCTTGACCTTCCCCAGCTGAAGCCTGAGGCAGGTGGCACCATCGCCGCCGCTCTCCGAGAGGACCTCTTCACTGCCCAGTCCGAGCTGAAGGCTGTCCGCCAACAGGGCGTCCATCACCTTCTTGCAGAAGGTGAGGTTGTTGCCCGTCACCTCGGCAAACACGTCCCGGGTCTGCTCACAGATCTGGATGAGAGCGGGAGACTTGGTTGCAGTTGCAAGCTCAGCATAGATACCTGAGCTGCCTGCCTGAAAGTTTTGTGCAGCACATTCAAGCAACAGCGACTCTTAGGTTTATTGGGGTTTAACGTCCCAAAGTGACTCAGGCTATGAGGGACTCCGTAGTGAAGGGCTCCGGAAATTTAGACCACCTGGGCTTCTTTAACGTGCACTGACATCGCACAGTACACGGGCCTCTAGAATTTCGCCTTCATCGAAATTCAGCCGCCGCAGCCGGGATCAAGCCCGCGTCTTTCGGGTCAGCAGCCGAGCGTCGTAACCACTGAGCCACTGCGGCGGGGCTGCGACTCTTAGGGCATTATGTCCTGATGGTATAAAACCTGGCGTTAGGGTGAAGCAAGAAGCTCTAACCAAGCCATTTATTCTAGCGTTGACACACTTATATGAGGATGGTGGCAACCTGAATGCCATAAACACACTGCATCCCTGCTCCCTAAAAGGAAGATCAAAATAAAGTCGGAAGTGCGCAGACTACCCATGCAGCAATGCTGCCATGAACCTGACAACACATTCAAGCACTTTACCAGCAGTTAAAAGGAGAGTATTCTTTCATATACTATTTATTACTTACCCCTGCTTTTTGTCCATCAGGCTTACATTATATAAAATAGAAATTTTTGAGCCAGCAAGCTCCATTTCTGGACAAAGTGGGAGATAAAACTTTTGTGCTTGAAAAAAGAATGCAGAGATGAAGCATACAGAGAAGATAGTTGAAGAACACCTCATGCAGGATCTTCACATCTTTTTTCTTTTAACAACAAAGATCTCATTAATCACATTGTCACACATTACTAAATGGCATTACGCATGCATACCCGAAGAATGAAAGGAACAAAAGCTCCACAATGGAAACAAAGTACAAAATAAAAACGAGAAAAACAGCCTCAAAGCTGGCTGCCGAAACATCAAAAAGGAGAACGTACCCTAGTGCCATCGCTGTTTGTCATTGGTGGAAAAGAGATGACCATTTTAGACTCGTCCCTCAAGAAGGGGTACAGGGCCTTGTCCTTGAGCAGATACAAGTACCTGAAAAGAAGGATTAGAAGCCGTTTTAGTAAGCATCAAAACAACAAAATAACAAACAACACAAAAGAAGGATGTGTATTCTTGTGCTCAAGTCATGGTTGCATAGGCTCAGAAGCCTTTGCAGCAGGTGGTGTGCAAACTTAAACATGGTGTAGTGGCTCGAAATGCGACACCGGAAAAGAAATTGCTTGCAAACGGTGTGTGACCAAAGCAGAAAAGCACACAGGTGTTTCTTTTCCAACCCATGCATGTAATATGCATGTAATAGGCAAGTGCTTAAATTACCAGACCACACTGTTCAAGCCATACCAACACCAACGATTACTAAAAGCACTAGGATATGTAGTTAATAAGGACGGAAAACTGGGCGAGTTGGTGGGGATTCATACCGAGTTGGTGGGGATTCATACTTACAACTGCGCGAAAAAACATGGACACAAGGAAGAATTCACGACACGAGCGCAGACTATCAACTAAATTTTTATTTCAGGAATCAGGTGCTTACAAACGTTTAAAAAACCCAGGGCACAGACGCATAGAAACAAACGCACCACAATCACGAACTTTGGCGCGTGCACTGTCAAGTCATTCAACAAAACAAAACCCAAACACAAGGAAAAACCAACAGGTGGCATCCGGTCAGGCCAACATTCCGTACTTCCTACTCGTGCAGAGATAATTGCGTAGAAAAGGTATCTCCTCATCCAGCAACCACACTCTGCGCTCATGTCGTGAATTCTTCCTTGTGTCCCGTGTTTTTTCGTGCAGTTGTAAGTATGTAGGATATGTAGTAGTAAACATCTTTGCTGGTCTAGAGCAGTAGTGTGGACCCTGAATAAACAAAGTCTGGCATGATTACAAACAGCAATGATCGAACTAAAGTCACTTAACAGCAAGACAGGAAGGAAGTGGCGACTTCAAATACTAGCTGCATTTTTGAGCCATTTGATAGCATGATATCTCTCTGAAGCCTAAAACATTTGCCGGCAACTAGGTGCAGTAAGACCTCACAGTAAACACCTTGGGGCCAATAATCTGCTCATTCATTGTTGCACAGCACCATGTGCTGCATTTCCCACGCCACACCCACTCAAAAAATGGTTCGTGTTCTCACAGTTTCTTGCAACTTACAATGCATACCAACATCATATCCGTTGTGTCCATACAACCTTGTTGTCACAGGAGATGTGACAAGGTAACAGGAAGGATATGAGCGCAGAGACGCAAGTGATGAAATGTATGTACAAAGAGAAAAAAAGAAAGAGCAGAGAAAAGAAAAACTGGGGACATTAACCAGATAGAGAGAGAAAA